>NC_041398.2:132252247-132552247 GCF_900747795.2 Erpetoichthys calabaricus | reverse complement strand
ACAGTTGTATTGCAGGTAGTGTTTATTTTGCTCCCAGTGGTATAAAATTTCAGGTCATGAAGGCAGATTATATTTGAAAAATGGGCAAGGCAGTGACAGAGAGGTAGAAAGACAGAGAGAGAAATAAAAGCAAAAAACAACACAGGTCTCAAAGCCAGAATGCCAAAAGTTCAAAGACAATGAAGGCCAAGGTTCTAACTAAAAATCATTGGCAGAAAACACTTTAGAAAGACACACTGACGATGAAGTATGGTTTGAAAGTCCCGCAGTCACTGGTCACATGTCCCTCAGTCATACGGCAGCAACCACTCAATATTCTCAAAATGGCAGTTTGCTCAACCCATAGCGAAACGCAAAATGGTAACAGGTTGACATCATGGATGCTACAAAACAAACAAACTACAAAACAATATCAAACAAATATAACAATTATCAAAAATAACAATAAATGCAAAACAGATGACAGTGAAAATGGAACAAAGATTCACAAAATATATAGTACCAGTAACGGCACACTGCACGATAACGTGCAGTGAATACACTTAACTTGAGCATTCCTAGTTTTCATCCTCTTTCTCTGTACGTTTAGCATTCATTTGCTCAGAGGTTGATGCACTTGCTGCTTCCTGAGCAGCTCCTCTTTTTTCCACCCTAGCGGCCAGCTTCTTCTCTTCTTTCGTTGGGAATCTTTTCGCGTTAATTAAAACTGATTAAGTCAGTGTTTGTGTTGCAATTACTTAGTACGTTTTCCTTAATTTTTCACTTAAGCTGACACTTAAGTATTCAATCTGCCTCAAGAATGATTTAAGATATGAAGAGGTAGGGGAAGAGATGGCGAAGGTGGGAGGGATAAGAACGGGGCCTGTTTGTATGCGCCGTATGGCTGCCCTACTAACGAGAGTTGATTCCACAATAACATAAAATAAAACTAAAAAGAGGAATAATCTTGGATGATTTTCTTTGAAGCAAGTCTTCTGGCCATGGCTGAAAACCAAAGAACGCAGAAAAACACAAGATAATACTTATATTCCTGTATAGATTATTGGATCCGAGACACTTGGTTACTAATGTGCTGCCATCCTGTGCATTGTTTGCAGAAGATAATCAACGTCATAAGCAAAGCTAAGCGATATCTTCCTACAATGTTCAAGCATTGTGTTTTGTTATCTTTTTTGAGGGGAATTTTTGGACTAAAATCTGTGAGTATAAAATACTTTTCTGACAAGAACAGACCATTCAGCCAGATAAAGCTTGTAAAACCTATCCACATAATTTAACCTAAACTAACATGAAGCTGAGTTTTGAATGGTCCCTAAAGATCTACTCTTTACCACACCACTTGGCAATTTAATCCATGTGTCCGTGGACCTCTAGGTTAAATAATGTCTGTGTGTAGTCCCTGTGTCCTCCTGTGTTTGTGAGAGTTACTAGTTTCCTCTACAGGACCAATGATACGTGTTAAGGTTAACAGTGATCTTTCAGTCTGTCAGAACTATGAGTGGGTGTTGTGAGCAAAGGGAGGTCACTTTGCCAAGGTCACCCAGAGAGATTAGGCAGTGCAACACTGCACATCCCTTCACAAGGCAGTTGAGCTAATTGCTAATACCACTTGAGACATCTATAATCTGTAACATTGACCTTGTTCTTATACCTTGGGAGAGGAGTCATCTTTGTGGACATCTGTCTTTCAGGTCTCACCAGCTTGTTTGAGGGGGACACCAAAAACGTTCCAAACACGTCCAGTTTAGGGAATACTCTTGCTGTGAAGCGTGACTTATGAGTTCTGCTGTTTCAACGCGTGACACCTGCTTCTTTGGCACTGACGGTTCTTTGGCTTTCCTGATCCCCTGTTAGGTTTGAAATAAAATATTCAAATTCAAGCAATTAAGAAAGTTCAGTTCTAGGTTGTCTGAGTTCCATGAAACCCATGAAATGTGCACTGTGTACATGCATTTTCTCTGGGAGAAAGGATCCTGCTCTTCTATCTACTGTTTGCTCCTGCCTTTTCCCCATAGCTGCTAGATTAGGCTTCACCTTTTGCAACCACACCAAATAAGTATTCCTTTATACACAAGATAGAGATTTGATTGACTGGGCACATAATTTGTACCGTATGTGATACTATATTAAAAAGACTAGCATGTAACAGCATGTTCCTCCTCCATTTGTGGTTTATAGCTACTGTAAAAAAGAGAAAACGTAATTAAATAAAGTCATATTTATTACATTTTATGTCAGGTAAAATGATGTTTTAAATTAGAAATAAAGGAACCTCCAGACTAGCCATTGTAACCCATCAAAGTGAAGCCAAATCATGTCTTCAGAGTATCTTGTCCAAACAGACAACATAAATCTAGATTCTAGTTCTCTCAAATAAAACTAAGCCTATTTTTTAATTGGCAGCGATCTAAATTGCCAGTATTAGAACTTGAAAAGAACTTAATGCAAGGCCAAAAGCAACCCCTTTCACTTGCTTGAAAAATCTGCTTTCATTTAAGGGCAAAGCCAGCCAGCCATCTCAAAAACAAACTGATGGCAGTGAGATGCATATGTATGTATATTATTAGAAGAAACTGTTTAGTGACATGTGGTTGTAAAGGAATATATATTTTCTCCATTCATAATGTCTGATGACCAGTCTCAATAAAAAAAAAGTATAATATAAAAAACAATCCTTCATTAAGAGTGGAAGTTCAGGCATGTGTGGGAAGAATTTTCTGCTACTCCTAGCGTTTGCCATCTGTTTTTAGCTCCCAGTTATTGCAGTCAATTTTTATTACATTATACTTTACCTAATTTGAATGAGGCATCAATGTCATCATGGCTAGTTTTCATATTCCAATACCGCTTGTCAAACACTTCTTGGCTTTGCTTGTATTACTGTGCTTCCAGGTTAAAAAACCTAATAATTTTTCATATGATGGTTGCTTCTTTTGCTATTATGTATACTCTTAAGCATGAAGATAAAAATCCTTAACAATGACTCCATATCATTTACTGATTTCAATCACTGATTTATGCAACAATGTTTATTGCTGCAGCCCTACTGTTTTATTGTTTTCAAGTGCTAATTATATTTAATAACACAATGGTTACCACAGCTGCCTAATAGCTTAAGGAGAAAATGATTTAATTACGATAGAGTAAAGGCTGAATTTCTCCCTTAATGTTCATGGGTCGTGAAATCCTCACATATCCCAATAACACAGAAATTGGACTGATTAGCCACTCAGACTTGGCCCTGTATGGCTGTAACGTTGTTCTGTACTGTCAGAGACTTGATCCCATTCAGGACTGGTTTCAGTCTTGTGCTCCATTCTGCCAAGACTCTCCAAACCCTATAAATGGATAAAGTGAACTAAACAAGCTAACTGATGTCATTTTATTTAATGAATTGAGATCTGTGAAGAAACCATAAACCTAATTAAAATGACTATTCTCCCAATATTCATTTTGGCCTTTAAATGATCACAACTAAAAATCTGCCACAGCTGAAAAAGTTTCCTATGCCTCATCTTGAGCTGTGTTCTTTATTGCACAGTTTTGGATTCGCCTCTCAAAACTACAGTATATTTCAGTTCTTCCAACTGGCAGCTAAAGAATTGCTGGATAAACATTAGGGACCCAAAACATTAGCATTAGGGAAGAATACTATTTATCATAATGTTTGAAAGTGATTAAATACAGATTCTTGAAATAAGGTATTGAAATGACCTGGTTTGCACTTAGAATGCCAAGCAAGGTTACATTACTGACAAATACTGTAGCTCTGATGTTCTACCTTGATTGTCTTTACTCTGTGTAAAATAAAGCATCATATAATTTTATCATACTAGCTCACAGTCTACATTCAAGGAAGACTTCTTAGAGAAGAGGTACCATAGTTTAAAGAATTATTGAAGATGACATTCTAGCATCTTCCTATGTAGTTTATTAATGACTATTTTCAAAAATATTTAGAGAAATTCTATCTGAAATACAAAATTATTTGTAGTGAATAATAAACAATATTCTAACCATCACCGTCAGTCATTCTTGGGAGCTGCTTGGAGGCATTGTGGTAAATGCTGCCATTATACAGCTCCAAAATCTGGGGTTTGATTACAGACTTATGACTCCATCCTTGGAGAGAGTGCAAGTTGTTAATGGGTTAGTGGAAGTATTGCAATAGGACAATATGTTTCATGGTTATGTTAGAATGGTTCTGCGGTTCATTTCTTCATAAAAAGTAATACAGTACATTCTGTATAATCATGCAATTTCCAGCTCAAGACATTCTTGTTAGTAGCTTTGCCAATATCTTTAAATAGCCAAACGTTTTTTTTTTGTAATTCTGCCCAACCATCCATCCATCCATCCATTCATGCATCGTTTGCCATTTCGTATGTTTCTTTGTACAAGCTCTTAGGAAAGTAAGCAAAAATATGTAGCAAAACAACACAACAAGCTTGACTGAATAATAACAGAATGAAGTAATAACTGAATCACTTAATGAGAATATTTAAATTGGGGAAGTATTATGGTTCTATTTGACGTGGCATCAACTCAAAATATAAAATGTCAAACTAATAGAGCACATAGTGTGGTTTATGCCTCATAGTGTCTGTGAATTGATTGGCAGTACTCATATGAGTTAATGTCTGAGTAGTTTATTAATGTGATATAAAATGAATGAGAGTTATGACATTTGAGGTCCTTTTGAGAGACTTTCCCATTTACAAAGGACATCAATAACCATTTCTCTATTTAACTTGAAGTAGGTAAGAGGATGATACAATTCAGACTCAGAACAAATATTTCTGAGAAGAAGAGATTGACTGGACAACATCACTTCTAAATGTCAAAGGTTTAAACATCTTGCTGGCAGACAGAAGGAGATGTTGACTTAAAAAGCACTGGAAAGCATAGGGGTCCTGAAGAAAGATGGGCATGTTTCTGAAATCTGGATAATTACCAATAACCAGTAGGATAAACTGTATATTATTTTTAGGAATGCTGGTCATTCATTTTCAAACTTGACATTTTTCATTCAAAGACAATAATATTTTCTGTTCATTTTTTGGACTTAGTTGTGGTTAGTTGTTAATGCTAATGAAGATTTTAAGTACTGGTGTTTTACGTATGGTATTGTTTTCTTTCCTTAGTATATTTCATATTATCTTTCTTTATAAACTGTACTGGATGTGTATTATATGGGTGAGGGGAGAGCTAATGGTATTATGGTTTGATGTTGGCCAGATCCAATAACATAATAGCATAGTCACTGTCAGACAGGTTATGTAAGCCTGGTGCAAGACCCCTCATCCTAATAATAGGGGGTGTAAAAGCCAATCCTAGAAAGTTAATGCTAATGTTAAATCCACAGTATTTGCTTAGCTATTGTAAAATGTTAGTTTTAGGTAGGACCGTTAGTCATGAGCAGGTTCTGTTTTTATCTTTTATAGTCTAGGACAGTACTTCCCACTGTGGCTGCAGGTTTTTGTTCCAATCAGCTTCTGTTTTATTTGGACTTCTGGCTTATTTCCCAAGTTCTGTGTTTTGGGAACAATATAGAAATTAGAAAACTAAGTTTGGTAAAAGAAAAAATATTAAAATGTAGCAAGCAGTTATATAGGAATAATGTATTTTTTTCTTTTTAACAATATTTTCATTCTGCCTTTCCTAGGTGCTGTAATTGTTTAATTAATCCATTATTTACTGATTAGTGGGTCTGATGCTAAAGTAGTTGCAACTTTTGATTATTCAGTGTTGTTTGCCTGAGTGTCTGCTCTGCTCATTTTTAGTTGCCATTAATAAGATACAATGAAGGGGGAAAACTGCACAGAGAAAGGGCAAAATATAATGAAATCAACAAAAGAGAGTTAAGCATTTAAATCTATAGCAAAAGCAGAAATATTTCTAAATGTCTTATAAATGTAAAATCATGCTGCTGTGCTTTTTTGATTGTAGAATAAAAGAAAAAAATCCCAGCTAATTAAATGAACTCAGTGTTATCAGGTGTTATCACTGATTAGGAATCTGGTTGGAATGAAAACCTGCAGCTACAGGGGGTCCCCAAGACCGAGTTTGGGAAACACGGTTCAGGATGTTAACGGAACATTCCTAACACTCTGATATAATTCTAATGTGTTAGTAAAATAAGCTCAGACAGAAAGATAGATTATTTGCTTGGAAATGGAAAGGTATAGAAGCATACAGATTTCTGATTATAAATTGTATACTAATTTTTGCAGAATTGTACAGTACCTATAAAAAGTATTCACCCCTTGAAAGTTTTCAAATTTCACTCACAATGGAATTCATTTGGCTTTTTTGATGCTGGTCAAAAAAAAATCTCATTAATGTCAAAGTGAAAACAGATCTTTGAGAAGTGGTTTAAACTCTTTACAAGTAAAAACCACAAAATGATTGACTAAATAAGTATTGCTCCCCTTCAAGTCAGTATTTAGTACAGTAAATGTACCTTTGGCAGCTATGACAGCCTTGCATCTGTGTTCACAGGTCTCTATCAGCTTTGTTCACCTGAGCACTGCAATTTTTTGTAATTTTTCTTTGCTAAACTTATCAAGCTCTGTCAGGTTGCATACATTTACAGGTCTATCAATTAGACAGATCTGGACTCTGATTCAGCCACTCCAGGGGCCTAATGCATAACGCGGTACATAGAATTCACACTATAACATGACGTAAGCACAAAAGTGGAAATGTGCTTACGACAAAAAAATCCAGATGCATAAATCTGTGCAGACGCCAACTTCCACGTTCTTCCGCTCCATAAATCCTGGTCCTGGTAATGTGCAAGCGCCTGCTGTCCCGCCCCAACTCCTTCCAGGATTACACCTCTTTGAATATGCAAATCAATATAAATAGCCCTTAAGCTCAGCCTTCTGTGAAAAGACAATGGCAAAAGCTTGGGGGAAAATATAAGAATTTCAGCGAATACCAAGTGGAAGCAAGGAAAAACATACTATTTGTTGGTTTATACAGTGGTATAAACAACAAAAGGAAGTTGATTGAGTGACATAGTGTGTCGGACAAGCTCAAAAGCTCAAGTTTACAAAGTTGCACAGTCCCCAAAATAAAAAAGAAGTTGTCACATATCAAAGTCGCTGTGAAAAGGCGAGTCGTAGCCCACCGTCTGAGTGTCACATGAAAGCTTATTAGGGTACAGAGAAAAAAAAGGCACACAGTGGGAAAAAAAGCATGAAATGTCAACTTTAATCTCTAAATTTCCACTTTAATCACGTAGTTTATTTTGTCATTAAAGTAGAACATCATAAACTTCATCCTAAATCATTTAATTTACTAGTTTCATAACTAAACTAGCACGTTAAATGCTTTGTTTTGTATTTGATCTTCTATGTGCTGTATGTGTGTGAATCACTACGTGCTTCCGGGCTTTCTCTTCCTCCGACAGGACACAAAATCCATTACATTCGTGATATTACAGCTCTCTGAATAATACTGAGATGTATGCGTGATATCATTTTCATGATGATAGGAGTTAAAGCATGTTATTAAACAAGGGAACACGGTGGCGCAGTGATTGTTCATGTCTCACGCAAGATGCTTGCTGCGCCATGCGCGACCTTCGATGAAATACTTTATTGTAGCAGTACTGTCTCTTTCAAACGTACTAACCTCCAATTCCTGTCCTTACTTTTCTTTCTTCAAATACCCAATTGCCACACAATCAGCTCTGTAATAGACATTAAGCCATCTGTAAGCTTAGAACGTAGATTCTTCAAAACTTTTAAGGAACATCGAAATATCTTCGTAGTACGTGTTTAATTATTCTATCCATCTATCCTTCCAGTGTCGCGTCAGCACCAGCAAGAATACAGCGCGAGGTAGGAACAATCCGTGAACGGAGCGCCAGCGGCTCGCTAGCGCTGTGGCACCGTGTAGTTAAAGTTAAAGTTTTATCTGTATAATATAATAAACATATTTTGCTGCATTTGACCTTAAAAATGATATCATCATCATATGTAAATACGCGCTTTGTAATGTGGCTCAGGTCGTGCAATATTATAACTGTAGTGCAAGATTACAGTGAAGTAATTGTACTAATAAGTACAAACAGTTCTACAAAGAGCACTTGATGGACTGATTGAGTGTGTTTAGAGTTCTTGGGATGAAACTGTTTCTGAACCGCGAGGTCAGTACAGGAAAGGCTCTGAAGCGTTTGTCGGATGAGAGCAGTTCAATTGACAGCATGGCTAAGGCAGCGTGTGCTTGATGCTGTATACCGATAATTCTCTTTCTGATCAGCTGCTGTATAGCTGTGATTCACACTCAGATACACTGACATAAATACTCCGAGTGGTGCAGTGAGAGTAATATGGAAAAAGATGATGTGGCAACACCTAATGGGAGCAGCTGAAAGAAGAAGAAGAAGGTGCAGTGAGAGTAACAACACTAAAGCAGTTATTGTATTTGCAGTAGTTTGACCAGTCTGTGGACCATTATATTGTTACAGGTTAATTACAATCAGATGCATTAAACTAATAAACAATATGCAGTTAATTTCAGTGTATTTATAAAGCTGCGTCAGGGATGTGGATCTAAAAAAGAAAGGATAACCACACAGGAACAGTAGCATTGCTTTGACGCTGGGTGCCGCCAGTCTGCAAAACTGAGCAGAGAACTTGTGTATGACAGGGTATGAGCTACCGTGGAAATGTGCGTGGCTTTATGCCAAGTTTAGGTTTTATACATTGCGATTTGAACGTGGAAACATTCTTGCGCAACATTTTTGTGCGTACGCACCGTTTATACATGAGGCTCCAGGACTTTGACATTGTTGTTTTTATAACATTCCTATGTATCTGGCTTTACACATGGGGTCGTTGTCTTGCTGAAAAATAAATTTTCTTCCAAGGCAAAGTTTCTTGCAGACTGCATCAGATTTCCCTCCTTGATTTCCTGAGTATTCCTACTTGAGAGTAGGGATATAGCTTTCCAGTAACGATACCGAGGATGTGTGAAACACCAATCAGAGGTAGACCACAAACATGCATATGCAAAAATGCAATAAATCTTAAAAAAAGTTCAGTGCACTCATAAATAAAGTGAATAAAATAGTGTTAAAAATAGCCTTTTAAAAATTCAAAATACATAGAAACAAAAATATTTCTTTAGGTTAGAGTTAATCAAATAAGGGAAAGAGTATCCCATCCCTTTAAGTGCTTTCTTTAAAATAAAGTATTCCACCATTTTCATAATATTTGTGGGACTTTAAATGAGCATATGCACTGGCCTTTTATTTTGGTTATAAAAAGTTTTTATTCCCTGTTTATAATCTACTTCCTTTTTTGATTGTCATTTACTGTGCTTTACTGTGCTTCTTTATACTTTATATATTTTTTTTCTGACAAAGTCCCTATCCATTTCTTTAAGTTCTTTCTTTTCTTTCTTGCAAGAGCTTGGCGATCAGCTTTGATTGTACAGAAACTAAACTGTAGGTTAGAATAGCATATTTTATTATCGAGGTGTGCTAGAATGGAATGGAGTGCAAGGAATATGGTGTCCTCAGTGCAAACTGAAAGCAGTCTAATCAATTTAGAATAAAACCTGTAATGTATCGCAGAACATGGTTATAATGGTTTTTCATCACAATTTTGGTTGACTTCTACTGGTATGTAGCAGCAATGCAACAAAAATAAATGCTTTTTTTTGTTAAGCAGATAAGGACCACAGATGTTCTTATGGAGGTATTGCTGTAAATATATTAGTAAAAACACCAATTGTTTAGTTATAATTAAGTTTGAAAAAATCTGTTTTTTTTCTCAAAATGACTTTTCAGGTTTTTGTTGAAAAAAGACCACAAATGTTTAAAATATATATATTTATATATATACATGTATATATATATAGTAAGAGCCCCTGTTTCTGATGTGGGGCTGTTGGACGGCAACATTTTTCTTGTGAGCAAGGAGGACCCTGAATGGAAGCACCAGTGTATTGTTAGGATTACCCAAGTATAGTATACACTCATACCAACCTTCACAGGGCCAGTTTAGAGCAATAAATGTAACAAGCGTGTCTTATGACTGAGGGTGGAAACACAGTGGATAAGGGGGACAGGCAAAATCCACTCAAATGATGACCAGATCAGGTGCAGAACATAGGTCTTTGGAGGTGTGAGGCAGTTGTGCTAATCAATGCACCAGAAATACATGCATACTCTAAAACAACAAATAAATAAAAGGGAAGTGAATAGTTAGATAGTTACATGCTGTATGTAACAATCTGGTTGTTAAAGATGCAGTGCCTCTTCTGGAAGCATCAATAAATACATATTCACACAATTTGTTTTCATGCCTTCTTAGTCTAATTTAGGGCGTGAAGGGAGTTTTATGTAGAACTGGGGTTATACCAAATGGAATAGCAAAAATGGCTGTTGCCATAAGGGCATTGTCATTCTTCCTAATGTATAAATAGCACTTTGAGGGTGTTGTTTTCTGGGTCTGACAGGTGACAGCAGAGTTCCATTGTGTGCTATATGATGACCCCTTCTGCTCATTGGATAGAGTGTGTGTTTGGCCTTTTAACAGAATAATAGGGCTTAGAGCTCTAGGAGTGCCAGGGGCTACTGGAGGGAGCTCTCTGTGCATGGCCACATAGCCTACACTCTTAAAATATAGGTGCCAAAGTGGTTTATCAAAGCGATGCGATAGTAGAATCATTTTTGGTTCCCAAAAGAACCATACAGATGATGGTCTATAAAGAACCTTTATTTGTTTAGATCTGTAGCAAGCTCTAAAAAGAGTCATGAATAGATGGTAACAGATTTGTGAAGTACCAATGGGTTCATGATTTTAGAAAGACTCTGCATACAATCACAAAGGGTCACCGGGTTTTCTTGATCTGTTAGTATCCTGCTAGGCAGTATCCTGCTAGGCAGTCTGCTATATATTAATGACTTCTGTTTAGTCCATTTATTAGGAAACTTTTTAAAGCCAAACAATCAAGTTAATGTGCAAAGAATGCTTCCCAGAATGAAAGTGCTCTTTGTGAAAGTTCAATGAAGAACTACATAACCTACTAAAGTGCCATTACAGAATCTGTATTTTTAAGAATGTATGTGGCTCTTAAAGTACGTGGAAGTACTATATGACCCAGGTTTAAAAACTCCATCCAGCCTGTTTCAGTTTAGAGTGTGAAAATGAAGAATAGCTTATGATAAAAAAAATAGAGCCAGAGATTTTAAATGCCCCTCAAATTAGACAGAGTAGGCATAGTGTTTCAAAAAAATGGTTTCCTTTTTGTTTATTTGAACTTTGAGTTCTCCATGAGTTAATCCCTCATGTATAATATTATTTAGTTAATAAATTAAAATGTTATATAATTTTGTTCTCTTTGATTTTAATTCTGGTTTTGGGGGTTGACTTTAGAGGAGCATCCACTGAGTAGCAAGGGTCACATAAGGGCTGAAGCCTATTCAGACATTTAGACAGAAGGAAGAAACCAGCTTTGAATATGGTGTCAAAAAAGTAGTTTGGTTGAAATATTTACTTTGCTCACTTACAAACAGATGTTGGAACTGCACCTGAACTTTTACTTTGACACGTCTTGTTGATTAAGGCACTTCACTTTTACTGAATTCTAATATGTAATGAACAATTTTAAAAATTGGTGCTTGTTTCAACACTTACCATTTAGACAGTCAAGTAATTCAACACAGTGTTTTTCCCATGTTTCCATATTACTTCTCTCGCACTAAAAACTTAACCTTGTCTGACTAGTAACACAGTCAGACTCTCTTTTTTTCCCCATTCTCCAGTGACCCTTTTCTGGACTCACAAATTATCTTTTTCTTTATTTATTCACCCCACCCTGTTTTCCCAAATTTGTGAACTACTTAATACCCTGGATGAATGTACTCAACTGGGAGAGGGCAGGGCCAGAAGAAAATAAGCCTAACAAATTGCTCCAGCTGTGGCCTTTTTCGTAGAGCCGAGCAGGGGTGGGTCTTAATTTAGCAATACTTTCAACAAATAATGTTGTGATGTTTTTACATTTTTACATTTAAAGTATGACTTTTTATGATAAAATATGCATTTTTCATTTTTTTAATAAAATACTAACTAACTGACTAACATTTATAGAAGCACTATGAGCAATTTTATCATTTTTGAAAAGTCATTTTCTGTGTGGAGTTTGCCTGTTTCCACCCACATACCCTCTTCTGATACCATTAGAAAGAAGTCAGCAATGAAAGTAAAAAAGCTGCAAAGACCAGGAGATATAAGACAAAGCTATAACCCTTCCCAGCCAAGGTCAAACCAGGAGATGAAAAAATAAAGTCAGCTGCATGCACATTACTACTATTGCAACAGTGCTAGACAAGTTACATTATCCTGGAATGAATCAACAAAAGAATGAGCTGGCATAACATCATATATAGCTGGAGAACCTAAATAAATGGCAGGTCTGCTCAGTTGCGGGTGCTTTTTCCAACTAGTGGGGCAAAAGGCAAGCAGTCCTTTTAAAGACAATGAGTCACCTCAAAGTAAAGAGCAGAGAATCAATCCGTTGTGGCTCTCAATGCCATCACTACACTATAAAGGCACCTTCAGAGAATGAATCTGCTTATGTAAATAGAAATGTGTTGCTCTTTAGTGCACAGAAAGTGTGTTGTAGTGTGCAAGCATGTATCTGAAGAGATGCGCAATGATGAACCTGACCCTGAGTTGGACAGCATTACAACTTTTTTTGAATGTAATTAGCAGAATGTGAAAACAGGTAATCAGATGCAGCATTTATTTTTTGACCAATTCATTTAATTTGTGGTCAGTATCACCTAGTACAGCCCTTATATTTCTTAGTTCATTGTTCACATCTCTTATAGCATGCACTATTGTATTTTGTGACTCCAGAACAGCGTCTGTCAGCTCAGAGCCAGATGGCCTGCCAGCGGTTTCCGAGGCAGAGGTGTGTGTGCAGCCATCACCCGAAAACGCACTCGTCACAGCAGCATCATCGCCGCCTGAGCATCGCACAAGGGTGAACTTTTGTAATATTGTCTGAAAAAGAATAAACAGCCAGTTGGTTGCGACTTGCCTTTTCACGTCAACTGTGATATCTGACCACTTCTTTTTTCTTTTGGTCACTGTGCGACTTTCTGAACTTGAACTTTCAAGTGTCTCCGCCACGCTTTTAATGCTTATACCAATGCATAAGCCAAAAATAGAATGTTTTCCTCCACTTCGCATTCACTGAAATTCTTTTTTTTCACATTCCTTTTCTATTGTTTTTAATCAAACACTGAATGGAAGGTGATATTTATATTGATTTGCATATTAAAATATACAAAATTCAAGGAGGAGTTGGAGTGGGGCTGTAGGTGCATGCATGTGCATTAAATTTCATGAAAATTGGGATTTGCAAAGGAGAAGTGCGTGGAACTTGGCGTACACACAGATTTGTGCATCTGGATTTTTTTGTGCATACACACATTTCCACTTTTGTCCATACACTATGTTTTAGTGTCAATTCTACACACTGCGTTATACATGAGGCCCCAGATGATGAAATGTAATCTTTAACTTAGTCTGGAATATCAGTTTTATCTTTTACCCAAACCAAATCAATAAGCAGAAATCAGAAAAAAGCCATTTCCAACGATCAGTACTCTAAAGTCAAACTAAAAAAGCACACTATCTAACTTTCTAATCCAATCTCAGATGACCAAGACATGCATTGTGCAAATCTTTAAAATGTTGCACTGATAACATCACATGACATGCACTCTCAGTGATTCTTTGGTCACAAAAACAACAACAGTAAACAAAACAGTCCAGAAAATAGCAGTGCCCATAAAAAAACAAACAGTAATATATAAAACATTTGTAATATTTTAAAAAACACTTCTAGTAATTTTTAAATAACAAAATTGAACACTACACATACCCAAACCCCCTAAAGGAGCAGCTTAAACCAAAACAGATGCAGGAGAAGGTCAGATAAAATTTAAAATAAATTTGTATCATAACATCATTTATAGGCAGGGAATGAAGACTCAAAATGTCACATGATCATAGTGCCACCTGACAGTCTAAGTAAGCATAACAACTTATATACAATAAGGCCATGGCCTTGCAGACTGCTACAAAATGGCAGCAAGCCCCAAAAAACAAAATGTTAGTGCGTGTGATCCAAATTAACATACAAACTGGTGGTACAAAGACAAATTTAATAAATATATAAATATAACTATAAATGTTTTCATGATCTTAAAATGATGTCTAAAATGAAAAACTGTGCACAAACTCTTGAGCAAGGAAAACAAATTATGACATACCCAAAATATGCAGGTTAGGTTAACTGGTGATTTTAAACTGACCCCAGAGTAAGCGACTGGGCCCTGTGAAGACCTTATGTTCTGTTCAGGGGTTAATTCTAATAATATGTCTAGGACTGCAGGGATAGGCCCTGGCCCACCCTGAACTTGAAATAGATCAAGTGGATATGAGAATGTACAGTATGCAAGTATTACATTATAATAGGGCAACTGTCTGTTATATCATGAAAACATAAAACAAAATGCACAAAATTCATGAGTAGAGTTGGGGCCCCAGTAGGTAACACTGTTTTTTATTTTAGGCTAGTAGATGAGATTGTCCGAGTAGGTGTCTTCTGGGTGCTCCGGGACCCTCCCACAGTTCAAAGACTTGCAGGGTAGGTGGAATAGGCATTGCTAAATTGGCCCTAGTGTGTGTTTATGTGCGTATTAATCTTGTGAAGGGCTGGTGCCCTGCTTAGGTGTTATTCCTGCCTTTTCCTCAATAACTGTTAGGATCCAATCTAGCTGCCCCACAATCCTACCCTGGATAAATGGGCTACGAAGATGAATGGATGAATGATGAGATTGTAAAGAAAAAAAGCTGCAGTATATGATTGTAGGTCTGACCACTTCTGCTGATGGTCTACTAATGAAGCTCAGTTCATGTTTGTTGTTGGAGTTACAGAAAAAAGGGGCAGAGCAAGTGGTGGAGCCAGGATTCTTCTGCCAGGACTTTGTCTTAATGGTGGAAAAACACACTATGCCCACATACTTAACGACATATTTTTTATTAATGATGAATTACGATAATAAATATGTCTTTGACAGAAGCACATGGTAATGTTTCATATAATCAAGTTCTGCATATGCAGATTAAAATTTTGGATTAAAATACAAAAAAACAGTTAACATTGATATATCATGATTCTTAGTCTAGGAGTGCACAACTCAGTAACTGATGTAAATGCCAACTTATTATCTGACATTGCAGGCCAGGCAATATTTAAAAAAATATTTGTTAAAAGATAATATGAAGTACTACATTGTTGGGACAAAGAGGCAAAAAGGCTTGCAGAAGACCTTCTACACTGATTATAATCATTTTGGCAGTCAGCATTGGTTCTGCAGATGGCTGTGTAGGATAGCAAGGACTGCCCAGTATCCGTGCTGGGTGCTATAGATAAGCAAGAAGAAGAGAGAGCTGAGGTTTGGACAAGAGTATTCCCCCAGGATTCTTAAAGTCTGCCTCTCAAGCAGAGTCAAGGGATTCATAATCTTCACTTTTGAGACCGTGACTGATTGTCAGTAGGACAGAACTAAACTGGAAGACAGAGGGACTATTTTTTTTTTCCTTAAGGAGGACAGATTCAGAACTGCCTGGGACTCCTTGTACTTTAAAGGTAAATTAAAGAGTCAGGGAGCTGGGATGCCAGGGAGAGATTCCTAAGATCAGCCTGAGGGGAGTTTAAGTTGAAATGTAAGTTTTAGTCAGGGCCTAAATGCCCTGAGGAGGACTGGCCAGCATTAAAAGAGAAGAGGCAAGAAAAGTGCAACTTGGTAATATTTGGTGGGAAACCAGACTAGGCATGCAATTTGATAGACTGGTCCTCAAGAATGTTTTGTATTACTTTATACAAAGACTTTATTCCATACTTTAAGACCTTTTTGAAATTATTCTAGATGTGAAGGGCCCAACTCTCATCACCATGGTAGAAGTGTTAATTAAGTAAACTAGAATCAGAAATGAACGGCCATTCACCTAACCCTAACCCTTTTTAGATATACAGTATGGGGTATACCATGTTACTTGTAGTTACAGAGTTACAGGTAACAGAAGAAATCATTTTTAATTAGGGGAGACAGCAATGTTTTATTCTTTCCTTGTGGGTGCTGCATAATAAAAGACCTGTCTGCACTTGAGAGTTGGCTTCTAAATATCTCCTAATAGACTTGGGCTGCTTGCAGACTCTCTTTGTTACAGTAGCATTCAATGCTCATTCAAGGCTTGGCTGGCATGTTCTATTTTTTAGGACTGAATCCCAGTTTCCAAACAGCAGCCTTGGCTTATTTTAGATCAACTGTGTTACATTTAGCTGGATTTTTCTATAAAGTATTACTTTGTGCAAGGCAAATGCAAAACAATCATTATGGACCTTCAGGCTCCACAACCCAAGTTGGAAAGATCCAAGTATAAGAAATAAACGAATGAATGGGATGATAAGAAATAGAATAGATATATATAGAACTTAATTTGGCCTTTTACAGAAGCTCTTTAAATAAACAAACAAAAAATAAATAAATAAATAAAAATATATACAGTACACAGACACTGCAGTCTGAACACACACCGGAATGAATAAAAAAGGAAGAAAATTATGAAGAAAAACATGGTCCTGGTGTATGTTGTGATTAACACTGTATCTGTATACTTAGGTTTCCCATCAGGCCTCTCCCTGAAGCTGGACACTAGTATAGTATAGTGTAATAGTGTTCTGTCCACAAGTTTTCACAACCTAAGTGAATTTGCTAAATCTCTTGGAGCTCACTGCTCTCTTTTAAGTATTTTAAGAGTTTATAAAGCTAGTAGAAATACCACGTTTTCTTCAGTATATTTCACATGGTATATTTTTAGATTAAATAACATAACATTTTCAAATCCACTTAATCCAATTCATCGGCAGCAAAGCAAGAACCAACCTTGGATTGGGTATCAGTCCATTACAAGGGCTGCTCACAGGCACACACCCACCCCTACACTCACTCACACAGAACCAATTTATAACTGTGAGTTAAACTAATACCTGTGGTGTTTGGGATGTGGGAGGGAAATTCATGAAAGTTCTACACAGATAGTGCACAGACACAGGATTTACAGTCAGGAAGAAGTACCTGTGAGGCAACAGGACTAACTACATCACCACCAGTCTGTCTATTTTTATGTTCTTCAAACAACATTTTTCATATACTCCATTACCACTTTTGGATTATTAAAAAAAATAAGTGGAGAAACTAAATGTTGTGAAATGAAGTGGATATAAACCTCTTATATGAAATGATCAACAGATGTTATATTTGCAACAAGAAGCATGCAAAGAAACTCAGTAAAGTTACACAAAGACAAAAATTAATAAAAAAGAATAAAGTAATAACCACCGTCAGTTTTCTTTTTTGAAAGTCACAAAAGGTTATACCCATCATTATGCTCACTGTTCATATGTTCATTGCTGCTTTACATCTTCCATTTATGCCCCTAGCACAGCTAGACAAGCAAAGAAGTTAATTTCCCCAATTATTCCTCTCACTTTGACTGTATGTGTATTTTTGCATAGAATGATTAAATACATTGCTATGTTTGGATAGGATGGCAAAGTAGTTGCTGAGTCACAGCTCCAGCATCTTGGCCACAGCCTGGGTGGACTTTATACATTACCTCCATTTATTTTGGATTTTTTATTCTGTTTCAGGAATCTTTCAACCCATGCCCAGTCAATTAGATTTTAATATGATATTTGTTTTCTTATTGATAACAAAACTTGACAATGCCTTTAGGTGCTTCCATGTCTTTACTATGAGTGTCGAATATGATTTCTGGCAGTGGTTCTGTATGCAAAGATGATTATGCTGACAAACAAATTGAAACACTACTTGGTACAATGCATGCAAAGATAGTTTCATTGTAGCAATACATCAAATAATGCATCAACTGCCATAAAGTGTTGTAACACTAATCATAACAAAAACACATAATGCAATGCCTGTTATGAAAAATACCTAAGTTCACACACCACTGGAATACCTCTGAAATTGCACCATAAACCATATAAGAACTACACCCTAAACATGGATAACTACTTATGCATATATGTGTTAGTGTGCTGCGACGTTTTCTGGTGTTCCATACAGAAGCTGCCAGAGGACTGGTCCAGTATAGGCTGTGGCTCCCTTAGACCTTGTTCTGGATAGATGTCTCATTCAAGGATATTATTAAAAGGATTGTTGCAGTTGTGATAGACAGCCGGCAGCTCAACCCGGCCGGGACACCCTGAGGATGGAAGGAATGGGGGGAGGCAGCTACTTTTGGACACTGCCTCCCCCAAAACACTAGATGGAAGCTCTCCTGGAGTGTAGCGGTGCCACGGATTCCCACAGAGCATCCTGGGACTTGGAGTTCAGTTTCTCAGCCCTGTTGGGTACCGTGGGTGTCACCAGGAAGAGGCTCATCTTCCACACATTGCATTGCATCTCCTTTCTTTTATCATATTCTTTGTCATTTTCTTACACTCTCTTGTCTTTGTGTTCTTTACATTTTGCTTTCCTCTCTTTACTTTTTCCATTGTGGTGTTTGTATGTAGGGGTATGGCCTCTAATTCAAATACAGTACTGCAGACTTAAGGGCCGTAGGTACCCAGGAGAATTTTAACACACCTCTTTTCGCAAGCCTCTTTGCTAGGGTATTGTTTCTCTGTAGCTGTATCTTTCAGCTCCATTTGTAATTCTTGTGATGTATTGACCATTTTGGTTAGGATTATTTTTGGTTTGGGTCTTTGCTTTATTTTTTTCAGATTTAGCATTATAGACTTGTAGATTTTTCTTTTAAGAATTCTGTTCTATTTTCTGCTTATTAACGACTACCTTGGTTTATGTAAATTCTTCATTGTTGATTTTTTTAAATGAACTATTATAGTTGTACTTTTGTAAATTTGAATTATTTCATTAATTTTTTTTTTTTTTTTTTGTTCTTTATTTTGCCTTATACAATTTCTTGTATTAGGAATTTGGTAGTTTTTGCATACCCCTTGGGGTCAGAGCGCAGGGTCAGCCATTGTACAGCGCCCCTGGAGCAATTACAGTTTAAGGGCCTTGCTCAAGGGCCCAGCAGTGTAGTGGCCTTTTTGGCAGTGATGGGGATTCGAACCGGCAACCTTCGGGATACCAGTGCTGCTCCTTAGCCTCAGAGCCACCACTCATTAATTCATTAATTCAATAATTTGGTCAATGTTTTGAGTAATTTCTAGGAGTTTTTAAGCCTTTCTATGAGCCAAATTACAACCAGTTGCCATGAACTAGGAGTCTCAGCAATAAAGAATTTCAAAGGACGTAGTCCAACACACTTCCAATAATACCCACTAGAGGGGGATAAACTGTCAAACCCCAGCTAGTTATAAGGACAAGCACTGAAATCTTTATAAAATAAAAAATATATTTCACAAAAAGCTCTGTAAGTACATGTAGCTCTGCAAAGCATGCAAGGCAAAAAGGAGTTGCCAGCAAGGGCAATCCAAGGCAAACAAGTCATAATACATATGTTAAAAAACAGAGTAAAGTTGTCAAAAATCCAATGTATCCCAAAAGCACAGAAGTAAACTAAGAAACACTCTCCAAACTCTCAAGCAAGTTTGAAATGAACCACCAGAAACTTTGGAAGACTCTCTAAATATATAGGGCAGAGGCAGCTCCTAGCAGTAATTGGAAGGTGGGCTTGCCCACAAAACACAAGGTACATACAAATGGCAATGGTAAAACAGCAAAAGCAAAAGCAAGAAACAATGCAAATAATTAACAAAAGTAAAAAATGAACATGAAGGACATGAAAAAAGGACTTAAATCTCTTGGCACAAAGTCTCATCTCGTGGGATGTGAAAGTGTCTCTCTTCAAAAGATCACCTCTCTCGTTGCAGGATAAAAATTCTCGCCTCTCAAGATTTTTTTATTATAATAGAGACATATTCACTGACCCCCTTAATCACTCTATGATAAATGCTGTCTGGTTCCATGAATTTCAGTCTATTTAATCTAAGCAGTACTTCTCTTTCTATAATTTTCCAATTACTGAGTACTTACTTGATAGTACCTGTTACTGTAGTTTATTTCTTCATAACAGTAAACGTTAGAAAAATGAAAGTTAACAACATTCTCTGTTTCTCTGTTTGCATAATTTAGATGACCCAAATTGTCTCTGATGCATTTCACCTCTTCCTTGACTGTTCTTTTAGTACTAATGGTGAAACAGTCTCTTTGAGTAGTCTTTTGGCTTTTCTGTAATATTTCTCTCTAACTACTGTAAAGAAAAAACAAGACCAGTTTTTGGGGCACATTGTGCCCAACCCCGTATAGTTACGATAAAAAAGGATTTAAAAAAAAGTGTGAAACACATTAGATTGAGTCATCTGGGGCCTCATGTATAAATGGTGCGTACGCACAGAAATGTTGCGTACGAACGTTTCCACGCTCAAATTGCGATGTATAAAACCTAAACTTGGCGTAAAGCCACACACATTTCCACGGTACCTCATGCCCTGGCGTACGCAATTTCTATGCTCGGTTTAGCAGACTGGCGGCACCCAGTGTCAAAGCAGTGCTACTGTTCCTGTGTGATCACCCTTTCTTTCTTAGACCCACATTCCTGACGCGGCTTTATAAATACACTGAAATTAACTGCATATTGTTTATTAGTGTAATGCATCTGATTGTAATTAACCTGTAGCAATATAATGGTCCAGGGAATAGCCATAGTATTCCAAATACCGTAACTGCTTTAGCGTTGTTACTCTCACTGTATCTTCTTCTTCTTTCAGCTGCTCCCGTTAAGGGTTGCCACAGCGGATCATCTTTTTCCATATTACTCTCACTGCACCATTCGGAGTATTTATATTACTGTATCTGAGTGGGGAATCACAGCAGCAGCTGATCAGAAAGAGAATTATCGGTATACAGTTTCAAGCACACACTACCTCAGCCACGGCAAAACGCGTCAAAGTCTTTCCTGTACGGATCTCGCGTTTCAGAAACAGTTTCATCCCAAGAACTATAAACGCACTCAATCAAGTGCTCCTTGTAGAACTGTTTGTACTTATAAGTACAATTACCCCACTGTAAACTTGCACTACGGTTATAATATTGCACAACCTGCGCCACTTTATAAAGCACGTATGATGACAATTACATTTTTAAGATGAAATGCAGCAAAATATGTTGATTATAGTATACAGATAAAACTTTAACTTCATTTAAATAATTTGTATTGTTAATAATTAAATATGTGAGGACACAGTGCCGCAGCGCTAGCTAGTTCATGGATAGCTCCTGCCTTGCGCTGTATTATTGCTGGTGCTGACCAGTGATGGGTCGTTCTTGAACGATTCGTTCATTTTGAACGAATGTTTAATGTGACTCGGGAAGAACGAGTCGTCTCGTGAGAGTGATCCTCAAGAAACAGTAACAAAATCATAGTGACAGAAATTGACAGACCTTTTTTATTTATAAGAAAATGCGTTTTAGATAGATAGATAGATAGATAGATAGATACTTTATTAATCCCAATTTTAGATATTTTTGATAATTTTATGATAATTTCTAAATATGATCCAACATACAACAAACGGAATTTTACGTTAGTATTTGATTTAGGTACTGAGCCGGTAAGTGGTCACGTGACAAAAGAACGAACGACTCGAAAGACTCGAGGAATGAACTAATCAATTCTCTTTCCAGCTCAGACTGCATAGGTTAAGCTTATGGGGCTGTCACGTGATGAATGAACGACTCAAACCCAAAGACTCGAGAGATGAACTAATCAATTCTGTTTCCAGCTCAGACTGCATACTAGGTTAAGCTTATGGGGCTGTCACGTGATGAACGAACGACTCGAACCCGAAGACTCGAAAGATGAACTAATCAATTCTTTTTCCGGCTCAGACTGCCTTGGTTAGCTAATTGGGCTGTCATGTGATGAACGAACGACTCAAACCCGAAAACTTGTCAGATAAGAGGCGCGGTGAGCGAATCATAGACTAAAGACCCAGGTAAACAATGAATTAATATTTTCTGTTTCTTATAGCATTATAGTTTTGTCTTGTTTGTAGTGTGATCAACATTTGTGTAAGCAGTAGATGTGTAAGGAGGTAACACGAAATAAACGAAATGACTCGAAAAAGGATTCGTTCATTTTGCTGAACGAGACTCAAAGGTCCGAGTCGGTAAAATGATCCGAACTTCCCATCACTAGTGCTGACGCGACACTGGAAGGATAGACGGATAGAATAATTAAACATGTACTACAAAGATATTTCAATGTTCCTTAAATGTTTTGAAGAATCTGCGTTCTAAGCTTACAGATGGCTTAACGTCTATTACAGAGCTGATTGTGTGGCGATTGGGTATTTGGAGAAAGAAAAGTAAAGACAGGAATTGGAGGTTAGTACATTTAAAAGAGACAGTACTTCTGTAATAAATTATTTCATCGAAGGTCGCACATAGCGCAGCAAGCCTCTTGCGTGAGATATGAACAATCACTGCGTCACCGTGTTCCCATGTTTAATAACATGCTTTCATTCCTATCATCATGAAAAAGATATGACGTATACATCTCAGTATTTTAATTATTCAGAGAGCTGTAATATCACGAATGTAATGGATTCCGTGTCCTGTCGGAGAAAGAGAAAGATCGGAAGCACGTAGTGATTCACACACATAGAGCACATAGAAGATCAAACATAGAACAAAGCTTTTAACGTGCTACTTGAGAAACTAGTAAAATAAACGATTTTAAGATGAAGTTTATGATGTTCTACTTTAATGACAAAATAAACTACGTGATTAAAGTGGAAATTTCGAGATTAAAGTTGACATTTCGTGCTTTTTTCCCCACTGTGTGCCTATTTTTTTTCTCTGTATCCTAATAAGCTTTCATATGGCACTCAGACGGTCCGCTACGAGTCGCCTTTTCACGCTGACTTTGATATGTGACTTCTTTTTTATTTCGGGCACTGTGCGACTTTGTGAACTTGAGCTTTCGAGTTTCTCCGACACGCTATGTCACTCAATCAACTTTCTTTTGTTGATTATACCACTGTTTAAACCAACAAATAGTACGTTTTTACTTTGCCTCCACTTGGTATTCGCTGAAATTCTTATATTTTCCCCCGTGCTTTTCCCATTGTCTTTTCACAGAAGGCTATGTATATCGATTTGCATATTCAAAGAGGCATAATTCTGGGAGGAGTTGGGGCGGAACAGAAGGAGCGTGCATGTGCGTTACTTTTCACGCTGATCGAGATTTATGTAGTGGAAGAACGTGGAAGTATGCGTACGTACAGATTCCTGCATCTGGATTTTTCTGTGCGTACGCACATTCCCGCTTTTGTGCTTACGCCATGTTATAGTGTGAGTTCTACGCACGGCGTTATACATGAGGCCCCTGGACTTTTGTCTCAGATAGATAGACTGCCCAAGATGGTGGCTTCTCTTGATTTCAGGCATTCTAAGAGCAAGAGGTGGGTTGAGGTGGACGGACCCTGGAAGTGACATCAGAGATGGAACAGTGTCAATATTCCTTTCTGCAGAAGGGGAAGAAGAAATGTCGTTAGTACACCGCGCCACCTCCTGTCTCGGCAGAGAATTCACGTAAGCCTTCAAGCTGTTTCCCATGTTTCCCATGAACGCTACCTTTTAGCTTCCTACATTAGTGCTGGAACTATTAGCCTTGTATGCTTTATACTATGTTTTTTTATATTGTTTATTTATCCATCTTGGAGTTCTCTTTAAGTTCTTACTGCTTTTAAATTTTTAAATTATAAAACCTGCCCCACTAAAAGAACCTCTTGGCACCATGTTGGTGGCCAAAATAATATTTTAAGAGCAATATAGTACATTAATCAAGTTAAACAAAGAAACACCATGCAGCACTCAGCTCATAATAAAATAAACCACAGAAGGATATTGTCATTGCACTGTACATGCTTAGCACGTCAGCTGAGTAAATTCTTTAGGGCTCATGGAACAATCTTCTTAAAATACTTACATCTCTTTGACCCTAGCAAACATTTAAAAGATTAGGCAACCTGACTAGAGTAATACATAGCTGGGTACCATTATTTTATTATTACCATGTATACTGTAAGAGGCCTTTCTAGTGGCTCCTATTCAATTTTGGGCTTCTTTTCAATTATCCCTAAATGTCCTGTTTCCATTTCTGTACTTCTGGAGTTATTACTCCTGGGACACTCCCTCTTATCATGCATTCTACCACCACTTGATAATATTTCATTTATTTTACTGGCCTTCTGCTGGCAGCAGTACTGGTCCCTAACAGGAATTCCTTCCATCCATCCATTTTCCAACCCGCTGAATCCGAACACAGGGTCACAGGGGTCTGCTGGAGCCATATCCCAGCAAACACAGGGCACAAGGCAGGAACCAATCCCGGGCAGGGTGCCAACCCACTGCAGGACACACACAAACACACCCATACACCAAGCACACACTAGGGCCAATTTAGAATCGCCAATCCACCTAACCTGCATGTCTTTGGACTGTGGGAGGAAACCGGAGCGCCCGGAGGAAACCCACGCAGACACGGGGAGAATATGCAAACTCCACGCAGGAGGATTTTCTTACAGTAGGATAAATATTTACATTGCTTTTTACCTGGGTTGCATGTACGTATTAAGATCCAAGCTACTTTCTGGACTAAAGTTCTTTTTGTTTTTGGAGGAGGGCTGCTTTGGTTTTATTTCATTGTTCAAACGTATGTTGTCTTATAAACTGGTAACTCTCAATTATCCTGGGGAAGATGAATGTATGCCCATGCTTTTGTGTACATTAGAACAATGGTTACACATAAGTCCATTAAGCTCAACAAATTCATCCACCTTCTTCACCTAATTTTTCCAAAATAACATCAAGCCAAAGTTTGAAGGTCCCTAAAATCCTACACTCCATCACACAACTTCATAATTTATTCCATGTTTCTATGGTCCTTTCTGTGAAGAAAAACTATCTTAACATTTGTGTGAAATCTGCCCTTTATGAGTTTCCATCCATGTCCCTGGGTTTTCGTTCAAGAATTTAGTTTGAGATAAAAGCTGGAATCTACTGTACTGATTCCTTTAAAAATTCCAATCAATTTAATCATATCACCTCTTAATTTCCATTTGGTTAAACTTCAGTGTCTCTTCATAACTCATGACTCTCAATCCTAAAATCAGCCTAGTATATGATATCTGATCCAAGGCTAGGTCTACTATTGTACTATTAGTAGTGTGCAGGCTCCTAATGGGTGCAGGTGAACATGTGCACACGCTGCTCCAAGGTTGATTGGGATGCTTAGCTGATTTTACATTCACATGCAAATCTCAGAGCAGGTGTAGGCACAGGACAGTATTTGCACCCAATCAGGACTATAAAGGGAGCCTGCACAGCAGAGAGATGAGTCAATTGGATAAGAAGTAAAAAAAAGAGACAGTCCCGAGTAGAGTGGGAGAGGTGAATGGTCGGGCAACCTGAGCAACAGCAACATCAGTGAGTGAGAGAGGATGTCCCCATTGATCAGTGTAGGAGCAGGGGTGTCAAACTTACCTCACAAGTAGTGCCTCGCTGGCGTATGGGATGATTGAGGTCTGGCTATGTGCATCCTGCAGGATGTTGGTCGAGGCAGGTGGGATGGGAGTCAGGAGAGGGGTGGTCATAGTTGTTGGTGTCTCCGCCAGTTGGAAGACCCACAGTGGTAAGTTGGGGAGACATGTGGTGAAGGTCACATTGCACTGGCTGAGAAGGAATTTACTGCTGATGTGGTTTTCCCTGAAATTAAGCAACTATTTTATCTAGAATTTAGAATTGTTGTTTTTTATCCTTCACAAGTTACTCTGAATTTTAAGGATTATTTATTGATGCACAGCACTTTCTGTGCACTTTGTTGTTTTAAATGAAAGCACCAATTCACTTTGCACCAACCCCTTGCTGACTGTTTATGTCCTCATTTGTCCAGCTCATCTCAGTTTATGACTATTGGCAGTTGCCGGTTTGCAAGGCTCCTGGAAGCAACCAGGGAGGGTGGAGCCAATCTGGACCATCTTATGAAAATAGATTAATAGATAGAACAATTTACAATAACTACAGAAAAGGTGCAATGTGTATATGAAAAGAAACAAGGCATAGTCCTGTGACTCCATTGTGGGGTGCTGAAAAAACTATAGCACTGATCCACCATCTTTATAGTTTTACAGATTTGGTTAAATTCTCAGTCAGAGCCACATGTGCTGAACCCCAAAAAATTGCAGCAATTCATTTTTCCAGCATAAGGTTAAAACCAGCTTTTTCAAATGTTATGCATCATTAACATACCTCTTTCTATTGTGCTCAAGAGGTACTGCTTTATTAGAAAAAAAGAAAAAAAAAACTGGCTTAAATGTTTTCTTGTATCAGGGGAATGCCATGGAAATTTCCCAGCTTTCTTTTAAGGAAAATTGTGTTATGTGGTGTATTTTCTTAGTATCATTTGAGTAACAGAGAAGATTCATATGCAACTTCAGATGAAGTCCTGCAAAATCTAAAACAGCAGGTTACAAATCTGTTTAGTTACCACCAAGTAAGTGATTGCAAATCATTGTAAATATTAACATCATGTTTGTCTTCAGGGAGTAACCTGCATTCGGTAGAGCCAAAGTGTTCAGTACATCTTTTTCCTTCAATAAATCAAACATATGGTTTAAATATTTGTACTCATTACAGCAATGTGCAATTTACTTTTCCAGTATAATTTTCCCCAGTCTTTATAAGCATAGCATTCATTTCTACACGTGTGCTACTAAGCCTGTATATTTTTAACAAGTAGCCTAAAGTACATTTATGTTTTCATGACACTCGGGCTCTTAAAATTTGCACCTGCACAAATCTTGGATAATGGTCAAATATTAAGTGTCTAGCGGACACTGCCTAATTATGTATTTCATTACTCAACAGTCTTCCTTAATACAGCATGGTGATGGTTTAGCTACCAGGACACCATCTGTGAAGCACATCAAGAGGATGCATTAAAATTGCTTCAGTACAATAACACACAGAAGAATGCCCACCAGGAAAAATACATAGCATTGCATATTTGAAGTAATTTATCTCTTGGGCTAAATTGATTTCAGAATTTAGAGAGGAATTAAAAGTCCGTGGCTGCTTCTTGCCTTGAATCTGCAGTGAATTCTACTACACTGTAATCAAGTAATGGTGGTGACAGGTTTAGAAAATGAATAGATGGATACAATTCAAAAATGTTAATATATTTGAAAATCCTAACTTGTCACTTTAAATTCATATAGTGGCATACTTTGCAAATATAATTTTACTTGACTATGTGAAAAACATTTATTGTGTGAGGCATCAACAGGGGGTGTACCAGCCACTCTACCTGACACAGACAGACACAGGAAGCACAAATATCAACACACAGGACTTTATTGTTCTTTTTCCTCATGGGAAACACCTTCCCCATTTCCAACAAGTATAACACAGTCCCCTGTGGTGGGTTGGCACCCTGCCCAGGATTGGTTCCTGCCTTGTGCCCTGTGTTGGCTGGGATTGGCTCCAGCAGACCCCCGTGACCCTGTGTTCGGATTCAGCTGGTTGGAAAATGGTTGGATGGATGGATAACACAGTCCCACCAGCACAATATAGCACAACGCACAATTCTTCTCTTTTCTTCTTCTTCTGTCTTTCTTTCTCTCTTGCTCTCTCTCTCTTCTCTCCTCTACTCCTCCCGGTCAAGCTTTGTCTTCTTCCTCCCAACTCTGGCTGCAGCCCTTTACAGTATATAAGGCACCCAGAAGTGCTCCAGGTGCTTGATGACCTACTTATGGCAGCACTTCCGGGTATGGCAGAAGAACTGCCCATGAGGGCTCAGCAGTTGCTGCAGCACCCCCTGCCAGTGCCCACGGACCCCAATAGGGCTGTACCATACTCCAACTCCCATGAAGCCCTGCGGTAGTCCTAGGCATCGCTGCTACCAGTAGAGGTAATGCTCTGGCCACGCTTCCTCCGATCATTCCAGCATGGAGGCGTCCTGGTTGTCCGCTGCATGTTATTCATTATATATTGTTATATAAAAGCTATTGTCTATCCTCACATGTCCATCCTCTCACAACTCATGTACTTCAGTTCACAGGCATCAGAGTCTACTCCCCTAGCACCAGGTGACAACTGTTTGTGAGCACTTACATAGACAAGCATGCATCTCTTGTAAGGAGCCAACTTAGTCTACCAACCTAACCTGTACATCTATGGACTGTGTGAGGGAAAGCACAGAACCTGAAGAACAGTCCAGACAGACAGCATTCAGACTACACACATACAGCTGGGACTTGAACCAAAGACTCTGGAAATGTTAGTGCAGTGTTCACCCCTACTCAACACATGTCACAAAAAATAACACTACATAGCTGTATCTCAGGTATCTACACAAAAATTTTGAAAAATCAAAGCAAAATGGCATGGCTAGAATTAGTTTCTTAGCAATAGTGTCTTTTTAAAGCCACCTAGTGATGATTGCTTGAATGGGAAAAGAAACTGGTGAATTATCTACTATTTTGTTAACTATTTAGTGGACTCAGGTAGCAGAGTGGTTTAGCTCTGCTGTACCGAATCTCTCAGATTCAAGTCACCGCCTCAGTTTGGAGTTTGCATTTTCTCCATTTTGTATGTACTCTATGTATGAGTTTACTCTAGTTTATTCTGATATTTTATAGACGTATATGCAAGATTAATTGAAGCTTTTACAATATCCTGGCATGACTAAGTACATGCAAATGTGTGATGCTGCTTTGCAATGGACTGGAACCACTCTCCTTCCTTCCTTCCTTCCTTGCACCCAATGCCGCTGAGGTAGCTCTGACTTCCTAAAACTTTGCAATGATAAAAGCAGATCAGTTAAATGAGATTTTGAGGGCCTTCAGAACAGAAAGCAAGAAACACCATGAAACACCACAAAAGATTTGTTGAGTGTAATTGCAGTAAACTTCACTGGACGAAAAGAAAAATAAGAATGCAACGGAGAATACATGGATCCCCAGCTATAGTAGCCAAGGAGAGAACTAAAACAAAACTAACTGCCATTATGAACAATGTTGCATATCCTCTCTCTTACAAACTAGAACTGAGAGCTTTTTAGCCAGCCAGAACTGTAACCTTTATTATTCCACCAATTCACTGTTAAAATGCCTCTTTGAGACTATGACTCCTCTCTTATGCTTAGCCAAGTCAGATGGCGTCTTTTTTGTAATTTTTGTGTGTATTTGAGGGGAGTACTTGTTGTTTTTTGCTCTAATATTTCAGGAGCTTCTGTGAAAAGCTAAAATCACACTTGGGACAAATAAAGTACAATCTATCTTGGATTCAGAACCCTTAATTTTCTCCATACTTTAATGTGTTGTAGATTTAATTTTAAATGGATACATTTTCCATTTTTGCCCATCAATCTATACTCAATAACCCATAATGACAAAGTGAAAACATTTTTTCAGAAAGGTTTGTAAATTTATTATAAATCAAAAACTGAAATCTCTCATTCATGTTAATATTCAGACCCTCTAGAAGACCCTTTGGCAGAAATAATAGATTTGAGTTTTCTTGGGTAAGTTACTACTAACTTTTGACACATAGATTTGGGCATTTTATCCAAATCTTCTTTGCAGACCTTGTCAAGCTCCTTTAAATTGGATGGAAAGCATCTGTGAATTGCAATGTTCAGGTCTCTCCGGGTTCTATTGGGTTTAAGTCTGGGCTTTCGTTGGACCACTCAAGGACAGCCACAGACTTCTGCTAAAGTCACTCCACCACTGCCTTGCTGTATACTTTAGAACACTGTCGTGCCTAAAGGTTAACCCTTTTATAAATGACAAGGATTGATGCCAGTTTCCATTTAAAAATCCCAGTAAATCCATCCAAAGATCAATGCATCCCACCAGTAAAGACAAATTTCATTGTCCTGTTAATTAAAAAATGAAGCTAGTCTCGCCCTAAGTGTTTTCAATATATGCATTCTGAAGGAAACACTTTTAACAACTTCTTTATCTTCACCTTTCCCCAATCAATCCAGTCAGCCACTTTCCCTTCATGTCTTTCTTTACTCTATTAAACTACCTCTGCTTAAGCCTTCCTCACTATCTCCTTCTTTGTTTTAACATTCCCATCACTGTTTTGACCACATATCCACCATCTCTTCTCATCACATGTCCATAACACTTCTCAGTTACCTTCTTAGAACTCTCTCTCGTGTTGCATCTCTGATTTTCTCATTTCTTATTCTCATCTTCTTTGTAGCTCTGCTTAAATATCTCAACTTTCCCATTTCTGCCACATTCAGCTTCTTCTCATGTCTCAGCTCCATTCATTTTTGCTGATCTTATCACTGTCTTAAACACCTTATTTTTAGCCTTTGCCTCGACTCTTTGATTTCACAGAATACTCCTGTTACTCAAGTTGAGGTTGTGTGTACTCTGGAGCTGGTTTTCTTCAAGGACCTCTCTGTATTTGACTGCATTCATCCTTCCCTCATTTCTGATCAGATTCCATGTACCTGTCACTGAGAAGTACCCACATAGCATGATGCTCACACCATCATATTTCATCACAGGGATGGTATTAAGCAATTGATGAGTACTGCCTGATCTTCACCAGACATAGTGCTTGAATTTCTGCCCATAGAGTTCATTTTTTGTCTCATCAAACCAGAGAATCACTTTCCTCATGCTCTGTGTCCTTTAAATTCTGTTTGGCAAGAGTGGCTTCTGTCTCATCAGTCTACTGTAAAAGCCTGATTGATATGGTGCTCCTAAGACAGTCAATCTTCCAACAGGTTCATCCATCTCAAGAATTACTTTGAAAATGCTGTTAGAGTGACCAAAGACTTCTTAGCCTGTTACTCAGTTTAGGAAGATGGCCAACTCTAGGAAGAGTTCTGGTGATTCCAAACTTCTTCAATTTCACAGTTATTACACAGTCATTAAGGCCACTGTGCTTCTGGAAAACTCAAAACTTTAGAAATGGTTTAATACCCTGATCTATGCCTCACCATAAGTTTATCACAAGGTCTACAGAGAGTTCCTTGGACTTCATGGCTTGGTTTATGTCCTGGTGTGCACTGTGAACTGTGGGACCTTATATATACACACGTGTGCCTTTCTAAACAATGTCCAATCAATTCAGTTTGCCACAGGTGGACTCCAATCAAGTTCTTGACACATTTCAAGCATAATTAAAGCAAACAGAATTTATAATAAATTTGCAAACCTTTCTGAAAATGTGTTCCCGTTTGTCATTGAATATAAATTGATGGGCAAAAATTACAAATGTATCTATTTAAATTAAAATCTACAACAAAGTAAAGTGTGAAATAAGTGAAGGGTTTTGAATACATTCTGAATCCATGGCATCTATCTATCTGCCTAGAGTCAGATTTGGAAACTGTGAAGGAAGCTTTGCAGTTTACAGGTGTTACGATCGGCTGGGAGGAGACAAGAAAAGACCACGGGTGCCTCAAATTAAGAAGATAAGTTATTAAGGGGCCCCATCCATTTTTGCTCTCTACATGTAGGTACATTTCTCTCATAAGTAATGGTGATGTTTATATTTTAAAATAAATAATAACATTAAAAAAATTTATGATTTTTAATAAGATTAGATTTTATATAAAGATTTTTTTTTCAATACACTGTAGCGTATATAGCCTTCTAAATTTAAAATCTCCAAGTCATAAAAATTCTGTTTGAATGATATAGTTTATTATAAAAACTATCCCCATACCAAAAAGTATTATGTAGTTCTATATTTCTATTTGACATAGTATTTAGTATTTGATTTTGACAATGAAATGCTGTATATTTATTGGAACAGCTATTCTTCAAAGGAAACTTCTAACCACAGTGACCTGTAGGAGCATTATTAAAAAAAGAAGAAAAAAGTTATTACTTGGCAGTAGTATATGCAACCAGAGCCTTTAAAGCAGGCCACTAAACCTTGATGAATTTATAGATATAATTTTCAATGAAAGCATTAAAAGAACCTGTAAGAAGGTTGTTTTATAATTATAGCAGACATTACATTTTCCAAAATAAACTGGGACCACCCCAACCTAAATACTAATTTTACAATTGAAATGGCAGAAGTAGTTTAAAGGAAGCCTTTTCCAAAAACACAGAAATGTTAGACTTATGTAAAAAACACCAATGGTGGCTAAGTCAATCAATGAATGAAGTCTTTAAAATTAAATAGCAAAAGGAAAGGAAACATAAGCAGTGTAAATCAAATATAAGTTAGAAAAAGCATAAAATAGCAAAAATGTTAAAAGAACAAATTATGCTAATGGATAAAACACTAAAGCAGGGGTCAGAAAAACTTGGGCCCATGGGCCAAAACCTTGTAATCCAATCCCGAAGCAAATATACAAATATACCTAATTAGTCATTCATCTACAGTTTCATATTTACATCAAGGTATATTACAGTGGCGCAGCGGGTTTTGGGAGAGCAGTGTTGTTTAAAGCCACACCCATTTATAAATGTCATGAACTGATGCCAGTTTTCTTTTAAAAATCCCAGTAAATCCATCCACAGATCAATGTATCCCCCTAGTAAAGAAAAATTTCATTGTCCTACCTATTAATTAAAAAAATGTAGCTAGCCTCACCCCAAGTGTTTTAATATATGCATACTGAAAAAAACAGTTTTAACATCTTCTTTATCCTCACCTTTCCCCAACCAACATTCTCCATACAATTTAGTCCTGTACCCCTTCTCCAGTCAGTTAGTCTTTCTTTACTCTATTAAACTACCTCTTTAAGCCTTCCTCTTTATCTCCTTCCTTGTATTTCCATTGCCATCTCTGTTTTGACTACATATTCATCGTCTCTTCTCATCACATGTCCATAACTCTTCTTAGTTACCTTCTTAGAACACTCTCCTATTTTTGTTGTATCTCTGATTGTTTCATTTCTTATTCTCCCCTTCTTTGTAACTCTGCTTAAATATCTCAACTTTCTCATTTCTGCCACATTCAGCTTCTTCTCATGTCTCAGCTCCATTCATTTTTGCTGATCTTATCACTGTCTTAAACACCTTACCTTTAACCCTTGCCTCAACTCTTCAATTCCACACAATACTCCTGATACTTTCTTCCAGTTCTTACAGCCACACTTCACTCTATGGGTTATCTTTGTAACTAATTTGCCATCTTGGGCTATCACTGATCCCAGGTACTGTATTTAAATTTATCCACTCTTTCTTCCTGCAGGCTAACCTCTGAATCCTGATCATAAACCTCAAATGTTTTCTCTTCTTTCTACTTTTCCTCAATCATTTATCTTCCAAAACTCTTCACACTGTTCTGAATTCCTCTCCACTTTTTCCTTTTTGGTGCCACACAACACAATGTCATCAGCAAAAAACATGCAACAAGAAGGTTGGTCATTTATCCCATGAGTGAACACAACAAAGAGGTAAAGGATTAAAGAAGATTGTTGGTGTAGACCTTGACTAACTGGAATTTTGTCTATTACCCCAACACTGCTTCTATCCCAGGTCATCACTCCTTCATACATATCCTGGACAATCTTCAAATACTTCTCTGACACTCTATAATAAGCCTTCTTCAAATAAATTAACACCATATGTATGCCTTTCTGTTTTTCTCGATGTATCTCTGTTTGCTATCTCAATGCAAAAACTTCATCAGCTGTTCCACTGCCTGGCATAAAACCAATATGCTTATCCCTTATGGCGGTCTTTTCCCTAAGTATTTTCTCAATAACCCTCTCCCAGATTTTCATTATGTGTGACATTAACTTTATCCCTCTATAGTTTACAAGGCCTGAACATCTCTCTTCTCCTTATAAATGGGCACAATCACACTGTTCCTCCATTCCTCTGGTATTTTCTGTTGTTCAAAGATCTTCTGCATTAGATCTCACATCTACTCCTTCTTCCCCTAAACTATTCCAGACTTTAACTGCCATTTCTTCCAGTCTTGTTGCCTTTCCATTTATCATTCTTCCTTATTCTTGGTTCTAGCCCTGTATTTGGCACTCTTATGACTTATTGCTACCCTTACATTTTCTTCTCTCAACAACTTTTCAAAATATCTCTTACATCAAATATTGGTCCTATCATGCTGACTCAAGGTCACACGTTGTTAATCTTTCATCTGCTTTATCCAACTAAAATCCTTCTCTGCCTTGTTCCTAGGCTTCGGTATTCTAAAAATCATTCTCTCTTTCTTTCTCTCTCTCATATCTTCAGTTTTTAATACAGCTCCTCCAAAGCCTGTTCCATGGTTCTTGATACTGACTTTTTTGCCTCCTTGTTTGTATGCCTATACATTTCCCCCTTTGTCACCTGTTTAGTCTCCCTACCTCCCTGAATGATGCCATGTGTTCTTTACCTCTTTCTTAATCTTTATTGCATCCTGCACCTCACTGTTTCAATAGAAATTCTCTCTTTTTCCCAGATGGTGTCCTTCTTGTCATCCTACCCAACACCTCTTCACCTGCTCTTAATTCAACTCTGCTATTCTTCTCCTACCATTCCTCTACATTCTCAAATGACTGCGCTTCATTTAAAAATGTCTCCCTAAACCTGTTCCTAAGCCCATCCTCTTTTAATCTCCACCACTTTATCCTTGGTGCTGCTTGCTCTGGTTTTATTTTCTAGCTGACTCTGATCTCCTAGTTCATCACCACCACTTCATCCTGTGCTGTCTCACTTTTCCTATTTATGACCTTTCAGCTTTTTATTTCTTTTAAATTACATCTTCAACACATTAGAAAGTTTAATTGGCTTTCTCTTCTTCCACTAAAGAAAACAGTAATTAACCAGTAATTTATACATAATAAACTACATATCTAGTTTGGAAAGGAATAACTCTAAAAAACTTACATTGGGTTGGTGCATATTATTGTTGGGATTTGCTGTTGTTTATTACAGTTTTAAAAAGTAATTCTGTATGTTTAGAAAAAGTCACATTTTAAGTTAATATATGATGACCACAACAAATTTAATTTGTGCTTATGATAAATCTAGCAGGAACAAAAATGAATAAGTTAACATCTATAAAACTATCAAATACCACTGGAAACTACTGAAGTAAATGAAGCTATAGAATGGGCTGAACAATGTTACTGGCTGAAATCAATTAAAACAATTATCAGCCATTGTTATAAGCTGAGCATACTCAAATGACTCCCATAAATGTTGATCAGTGCAAAAGATGTTTTTTTTATTACTTAATGAAAATATTCACTTTCTTTAAAGTTTGCAAAATAATACATCCTTCCTTTGGAATGCCATTTATAGATTTTTCATTTGTTAGTACTGTAGTGTGAGAATAATGGTCTTGTGAAGAAAAAATGTAAAGTTTTTGGGTACGATTAAGAAGCAGAGACTACACAGGATAAAACACATTGCTAAGAGATACTGTATGTGTTTATCTGTAGGAAAGAAAGACAAAAAACAGAAGATTCATTCCTATACTGTATTTTCTGGGACAACTACAAACATAAATATAAAATAGTCATTTCAACATAAAAGCAGTGCTTTATAGTAATGAAGTATAAATGCTAATTAATCATATTTTAAGAATATTCCTACATTACTTGAGTATCTATCTATCTATCTATCTATCTATCTATCTATCTATCTATCTATCTATCTATCTATCTATCTATCTATCTATCTATCTATCTATCTATAATATTTCTGTCTACTTCTACTTCACCACATTTGCAAAAACAAATGTTTTTCTCTGATATATTTCATTAGACACATTCCCTACTGTAATATTAAACCAGATAACAAGCAGGCTATGCAAATACACACATCAGTTGTCTAAGGCTTCCACTGCTTTACAAAAATTACTGTACAAGAATTGATTTTAATGTCGTTTATACAGCTTAAAAACCACAATGAAGATCAAGCATGGGACAGTTTTTTAACAGGTACCATTTATGCTAACACTCAATCATCTTCACAGTAGTTACAAGTATACCTGCAGATTAGAGTGCGATTGGATGTTTAGGACAGGGCTGGAAGCTGGTGACATGAAAACTGCAGATTCCCTGTAGAGGAAATACATGTTACTGCAGCCTGTGGAACAGGGCGGAGCTGGATGGTTGGGGTTGTGTTGGATGTTGGTGACACAAAATCATAGCAATAGATTCCAAATGCACTAAAAGGCTGCCAAAGTGGGCGGAGTTGTTTCCAGAGGCTGCAAGGAGGTGTACTTGTGCGTTCATATGCTGTGGTTCACTCACCTTGTCACATTTGCTGCTCATATGCCTTATTCTGAACATTGTGCCTCCATTGTGAAGTAGCTAGAAAAATCCAACAAAGATCAAAAGGTCTTTCTATTTAATGTGCAATTTTAAGTGAACACTGAAATACATGAAAATTGATAGAATTAATTTAATACTAACATCAGTCATCAAAACAAACTTTACCAATACTTGCCCTTCTTTAAATACTGTTTAATAAAACTGTTTTTAAATGAGGGTCACTTTTGGGACAAGGGAATGTTTAAAAATGGTCTTCATTTAGTCAGGGTACAAAAAAAAATCACTTTCCAAAAACTTTTTTAAGAACAGCTTAAGCTCCTTCGTGTATACCTTTTGGGTTTGTGCCCTCCCTGAATGAAATATAATAGAATCATTAATAAAATGGCACACATTGAGACTATAAAAAGCTTAGGTCTGTCTATACTTATAAAACCGGAGCAGCGCTTGACCTGTCAGTCTAATTGGTGGCCAAATGTGACGATCATAGCAAAAGCATAATCCTACCAGAGTATCTACATAAACATATACACTCTGTTTAGGTACATGAAATAAAAGGACAATCTCAATATAATCTGAGGATTTGATGAAATTAAAGTATCTTTAAATATTGACCCATGATTACTGTGTTCACACAAGACTATACAGAGAATGCAATCTCACAATCTGCTCAATACACATCAGAAAGTTTTTCAAATGAGAATCCGACTACAGTATAAAGAAATTTATAGTGAGTCAGGAATGAATGTGAGGAGTCTCATCAATAAAATCATAGATGCCAGTGAACAACACAGAATGATATTGGCCACATACCAATGCGAGCTTTATTGTAAGCCCATTTGTGAATGTTTTGTATTTTAACTTTCATTTAAGTCCATCTTTGGTAATCCATTCAAAGCCTTGTGTTACATTTGTATTGGTGTTTAGCTTTATATTACAGTGGTTATATGCTCTAGTTGTATACTATTATTATTAGCAGTAGTAGCAGTAGTATTACTGTTATGGATGTTGTTTTTAAATTTATGAAAAATGAAGAACTATAAATAGAAGTCTCAAGCAAACATTTTACATCAATGTTATTACACATTTTCTATACAGTATATTAAAAGAATTTCTCCAGATTACCTACAGTGCCTTTCAACAAGTGGTCAAACCTCCACTCTGTTGTGAGTTGAAAACTTGTGCATTCAAGCATTCATCATTTAAATAAAAGCATTATTATGATCTTTTGCTGCTGAATCTTTTGATATAATGACAAATCTCTAAACTCAAGCAGTAAGTTCTGTTAATGTTAATCTATTGAATTATTGAAATATTACTATTTATGTTGTAGCCTAGCAAGTGATCAACTCAAATGCCCCACTTTTAGGCAATGATACAATTTTTAAAGTGCTAAAATTACTTTCAGATAGGCAATAATTGAGCTCAGCCCATCTTAAACTTGTATAAGCATAAGCAATGACTTTTTACCTTGTCATCTATCTTTTTGATAAAGATAGTGCTGGGCCTACAGAACTGCATTAGATTGTGTCATGATAGGAAAAGATTGTAAAGCTCCCTCAGTTTAGTCTACAGTCCCCTGGTACACCTAGGTCCACTCCCAAGGAACGCCCTTCTTCAAATGTTATGAGGGGCGACGAAGCAATGTCAATTTCAAATAGAAGATAAACGCATTATACCTGCCAATTCTCTCTGGTGGAAAACTACAAATAGTTCAAAACTTGGGGTGAGGTAGATTCTTGAACTGTCATCTGGAAATGTCAGACTGTCCACATGTTTTAGTTCCAACTACTTAACAGCAGGTACTGCTTCTAATGTTTTGGGGAACAACTTAAGAGTGCACCCTATAAACTGTGTTCTGAAAATTTTCAGGCAAAGAAGGCAGATATTTTGTCAAGTGACATTTCCTCAGATTATCAGGAAGTGTACACGCTGAGCTTTATCCCATCATGACAGTGACATTGTGTGTAGGTACTTCTGGTCTAGTTTTTATAGCGAGGTGTTGGTGACCTTGCCCCAAAATGGTGGCACCAATAACAGACAAAATGGCATTGGGGTAGTGATGTAAATAAATTTCAACTATGCTAAAATTAAACTGAAACAAAAATCTAACATCAGAAATAGATTTAGTAGCCTTGAAAACCATAACTACTATGTCCATTTTGGCATAAACCCACTTTAAGAACAAGTAAAAAATTAATAGTGCAATATAATCATAGCAGCAATTGAGTCTGCTTTCATGCTGTTTGTACTGAATGTTTTTTCTTAGCTTTCCTGCCATTTTGTCACAATGGAAGTCTCCTATTCTTTCCCAAATTCCTAGGATTGCTCCACCACCACTACCACAGAGCCACTGGGACAACTGCCATTCCCATGAATATTTTGAGACACACATGCTCTTGGCAGTTGCATAGTAGGCTGGCATATGATGTCACAGTAGCCATTTTTCCCATAAAACCAGGAAGACAGTGAACTTTTCAGAACTAATTAGAAAGACAGATTCCATTTTTATGACAGTTTTTTTTTTGCTTCGCTGTTAGCAGTAAAATTAATTTATTAGTATGTTAACACATTGTTTTTTGCACTTGTAAACATGTGGATTTATGCTTGATTTGTTCTTCATTTTTGCTGTGCTGAGATATGGGTTTGTACTCAAATAGAAGCACAAGTGTAGGCAGACACCAACATCTGAGGTCAGATTAGTAAAGCCAGACTTTATATTTTAAAATGAACAGTCTTTAAGCTTCTGTTTTGTTTAGGGTAGTGATAGCACACGTTAGAGGTTTCAAAAGCACATTCTAGTTTTTTGATTGTCTTCTTCTCACAACTAAAATTGTATTGGCAAATTTTGTTTTTGCAGGTTATTTTTGTTTTTGTTCATGGGTCTTAACAAAGTGACACTTTATATAGTAGTTTTTAGAAACATTGACCCTGGACATGTTGATTTTGTACAGTAGATATTCATGAAGCAACATTTGCATTCCCACTTTGCTTTCAGTATGCAGTCATTACTACTCACCTTGTAGATCTAGTGTCATGAAGCCAAAGGCTTCCTGGAGAGACCTCTTACAAGAGTTGCATGGACTAGGCATAATACGAGCTTATTATAATTACACAGAATGTAATTTTTTCACCAAACCTTATTGATTTGTAAAACATCTTGTCCAATCTGTTATCCAAATGTCTGGAATATAAACTCACTGGAGTATCCAAACCATCTGGATATTTTAATACATTTTTTTTATAGAGTAACTCATCCATGAATTCCTAAGAAATTTCATTGGTCTATATTCTGTGTCCTTCTTTCACATTTAGTCCCAGAACCTTCATCTGAAAGACCTGTTTAATAAGCAGGTGTCATGAAAAGCAGACTGTATTCTCTCAGACATGACTCCCCCATTCCATTCACAATTCCAGGTATTAACATCAGGTCACAGGTTCAAGGGTCCAAGGATAAAAAGCCACCAGTTCAAATACTCTTTCTTACCAAAAGCTATTATAGAAGGGAAAAATTTTATATATTAGGCATAAATAGCATATTAGCATAAATAGGCATACAAGTAATTAGTAGCTTCTAAAATATTAAGATTAAGCATAAATTAGAATGTTAAGCAAATAAGACAGGTCAAGCAAATGGTTAACTAAAAAATCAGTTATATTGCATTATTTTTTAAGCTTGAAGGAAAATTACCAGTATTAAGAAAGCAAGAAGAGAACAGGACAAAAATGACGCACAGAAACTAACCGAGGACAAAATAAGAAGGCATGAGAACATCTGTTCTCATGGAGGCCAGAGAACAAGGAGCAATACCAGTAACAAAATGCAGGAAAAAATGGTTTTAGTAGGCATGTGAGAAGCCAGCTGGAATAGTGAATCTGCAAAAATGGCAAAAAGGCATTGCTGCCAAGGTCAGATGATGTAATGTAAGGAAAATAACAAAATATATTCTAGCATAAATAAGTTTAGAAAATTAGTAATACTAGCATTTAATCTAAGTACAGAAAATAAATGTAAATCAAGCAAATGATTAAATAAAGGCACATGCCCTATTTCTTTTTAAATTAAAGCTTAGCTTCAGGCTACCATTATAACATAAATTGAAAGGCTTAGGAAAGGAAATGACACAAGAAAAGCCCAAAGATGGTAAAAGGAAGACATTTGCCCAGCTGTAGACCAATAAAAAATAAGTAAAGCAGAAGCTAGAGAGGAACAATGGACAGTAAAGCCAGGTGCAGAATGAGCTAATTGAACGAGGTCAAAGTGATAAGAAATGATATATAAGTTTTGGGTTTTGAACTGTTCGGGGCTCAGCTCAATTTGGCCATATTGGGTTGAGTCCGTGTTATTATTATGGTTATTTTATTGCAATAAAACTATAGATTCTGTTTGCCTATCCTGAGACTCCTAATAGCCTTCATTTCAGGTAAAAATCCTTCTGGTGATAATTTTTCGCCACTTCACTATTAATCTTCTAAATAAGTTCAATTTTAATATACATTCACAGTCTTAAATCATAGACAGAACAGTTAGCATTTGCATCAGTCAAGTCTAAATGTTGGTTTAATTATTATGTCTAATATATTTTATTAAATGTTTCACCATAAATATCATGCTCACTGCTATATTTTATTTATGTATACTTAGCGTATGTTTACAGGCTATGTTCTTTGTAATGTGTTTTTGATGTCATGTCATGATCTCTCTGTAAAACCTGCTGACAAATCAAATTTCTCCCTTGGGACAATAAGAATTGAACTTAATTGAACTGAATCTTCTTAGACATTGTGTCATGAAATTATTGCAGTCATTTAAATATCACAGCGAGACTACATGACTTAGCTGTGTAAGATAATTGAAAATTACTGATAATTGAAAAAAATCAATTATTTTGATCTTTTAAACCCATCAACCCTTTCCTTGAACAGTTCTATACTTTCTTCTACATCTTCTATGCTTTTAAACTGTCAAATTAAATTAATTACCACCAGGCATTGTTAGATATTCCAGTTTTTACTGTGTAGCTTATGATGCTATAACTTAGAAAAATGACCTTGCTTTAATTCATTAGTTCATTTATCCAATAATTTTGCAAAAGCAGTTTATTTAACACAGGATCACAGGGAATAGGAGCCTATAGTTGCAACACTGCCCCAAAATCAGGAACCATTCCTCTAACCATGTAACCATGTAATGTAGTTCAATGTATTTATGTAATTTGAGTGTACAGCAGATTTAAGCTATTCTATAGAAAAGATACTCTGTTTTACAAGAAAACAAGAAAATAAGGAATAGCCAGGTATTTCTACTAGAAATATTTGCTTTGCGAAACCTCTGCTAGCCACTAGCATATTCAGCATACTTTATAGCATGTATTATAAAGGTATGTATAGTACACTTGTCTTGTGCAGCCATGCCACACTTTCACAATAGTCAGAGAGTGTCTTGGGTTTTCTTTATAAGTAATCGTTGTTCAGATGGCCACTTAATATTGTAATGAGCACTGAGACTGAAGAGACAACATGCAGGATCATGTTTATACATATACATATTTACACTTTTACTTCACAACAGGGTAGTCACTAAGCCATGGCTCGGATATGCAAACTTCTCCAAAGTTAGAGACTGCAAGGAATGCAAAAATAATAAATATGTACCTAAGCACTGAAAAAAGTCATGACTCACCTGGCCTTGTTTGTAGGTGCTCAACTGTGTGTCATCAAACTTGTCAACTCCTCACGATCCCCTCCTTAGCACAAGAATTTTAAGGAATCCTGACTCCACCAACAATCCACTACATGCAGTATTTCCTAAAACCCACCAGTTGTGCAACTTCCCCTCGTCCTACACTTCAGTACTTCAGTTCCCCCAACATCTTCTGTCATCCTAAAGGGCCTCTTCACATAGGTTCTTCTCACCTCCTGTCACCAGAAAGCTGGGCTTCCAGTTCATTTCTGCACTCCTATTTAAAGCACCTGTACAGGTGAGAGCATTTATGGATCAGGTGAAGCCTGCTGCGATTTGGAACTTATAGACAAAGTGAAGCCAGCTACCCGACTGACAGCAGAATCTCTAGAAGTATTGCATCTGTTACACAGCTTTCCAACCCCTGCATTGTGCTTTCTAGAAAGCTGTGTAACAGATGCAATACTTCTAGAGATTGTGCTGTCAGTCGGGTAGCTGGCTTCACTTTGTCTATAAGTTCCAAATCGCAGCAGGCTTCACCTGATCCATAAATGCTCTCATCTGCTAGCTACAACAATATTTTGAGAAAAAACAACTATTCAGTCTTGAATTTCTTTTCTGATTTTATTGATTTGATTAGCATATTCATGCCAGTTTTTTCTAATTAGACATTTAAAAAGTATGCAGGTTTTCAACAAAATTAAATATTCAGGCCTGGAGGACACTCAATTTTGTCCATTTCCTTATTTCACTTAACCAATATTTCAAATGCAAGTTCTTTGAAAAAATATTTTTCAAAAAAAAAAAAACAAACTTTGCAGTGAAAGCCAGACAACTAAATCATTTTCCATGTGCGTGCTATGTTGAAATAATTGGTGACATGAAAGGATGGGGAACATTAAAAAATGCTTTGACAAAAGTTTGTAGAACTTTTAATTTTTATCTGAAAAAGTTTCCTTTTCTTTTTTTTTTCAAAAAGGGAATTTAATGGGTCACTTCCAGCACAAAAAAAAATAAAAATGAAAATCACATTAAGTGAAACCACATTCCCATCAAGGGTTTTGTCCTTCAGGATTGTAATAAATGTGCCAAATATGACAGTTATTTGTTGATCTGTTCAAGTTATGCATGCCACAGACACCCAGGGAAGGACACACACATCACAACAGAAGTGATTAAATTGTGTTCAGGCATGTCATAAACATGAAAATTTGTCTAAAACCCAAAGTCGAAATTTCATCCCTTTACAATACTTTATTATATATTATATATAAAGAAAATAAAAAATGAAAAAGCCCATTGTGGTACAAGGTATATATTTTTTTGTTCTTTATTTCGCCTTATACAATTTCTTGTATTAGGAATTTGTTACTTTTCACATACCCTTTGGGGTCAAGAGTGCAGGGTCAGCCATTGTACAGCGCCCCTAGAGCAAGAGCAAGTTAGGGGCCTCGCACAAGGGCCCAGCAGAGTAGGATCCCTTTTGGTAGTAACAGGGATTTGAATTGGCAATCTTCTGGATACCAGCATGGATCCTTAGCCTCAGAACCACCACTCCATTTTAATACAGCTTACGAGAGTTTAAAATTGTCTGTCGAAATTGTTGCCTACAAAAAAAAAAAAGTAGTTTGTACACTCATGTACAAAATATGAAAGTTTAATTTTTTTTATATATATATAATCTATATATATAATTCACTAAGCCGACAGGGCACGCAAGACAGCCATGGGATACGCACGACATAGCCATGCCCGCAAACTCACAGAGACCCGCCCACCAACTCTAAGACCATGGGATATGACAACAACTCACAGAGCCACGCCCGCCAACTCTAAGAGCATGGGACGAGATCGTCTGCCCACCTGCCCGCCTGACTGTTACCAGCATTCACCACAATGCATTCACCGCAATGTACTGGAGTGTAAAACCATCCCAGCTTTTAACTCACAAACTGCAACAACTCACCAAACCCCGCCACCCTGTCTCTTGAGGCATTCACACTGCCGGAAGACAACCATGGGATACGCAAGACATAGCCATGTCCGTCAACTCACAAAGTCCCGCCCATCAACTCTAACACCATGGGATACGACGACAACTCACAGAGACATGCCCACCAACTCTAAGAGCATGGGACGAGAATGCCTGCCCGCCCGCCTGACTGTTACCAGCGTTCACTGCAATGTACTGGAGTGTAAAACCATCACAACTGCTAACTCACAAACTGCAACAATTCACCAAACACCGCCTCAGTCGCTTTCTATATCTAAGACGATATATAGATACTCATTACTCCCTGGCACACGTCCACCCATGCTTTCAAAGCATTCACAGTGCCTGCTCATGTGCCTGGATGCAACAACTCACCAAACACTGCGTCAGTCGCTTTCGTCTCTGCTACAGTACACATGCACCTCTGAGCCACATTGACTTTTCATTATTCTTTTTGGTTTCGGCTGCATTTCTATATATAATCCACTAAGTCGTCCGACCATGGGATACGAATGACAGAGCACCGCCCACCAACTCTAACCAATACGAACAACAGAGCACTGCCCACCAACTCTAACCCTCCTCCCACGTGATAGGGAACTCACGACACAGTCCACCCTCGCTCTCGAGGCATGGCTTGCTCATGTGCCCGCCCCCAACAGTTCACCAAACACATCCTCACTCGCTTTGGTCTGTGCTACAGTCCACATCCAGCTGTGAGACACGTTGACTGTTCATTTGCCTACCATGGCCACCGCTTCAAATGTATTTCATGGAAACAACACTTCTTTCAATGTTATACAAATTACTGCATCAGGTAACTGTTTGTTTCTATCAGTTGTTTTTTTCTGGAAAAATGTGATCGACGAAACTGTTGCTATCGAACTTCGCAACATGGCTGTAAGCTTTGTTTGCCAACATTGGGATAACTTCGGCGACGTGCTGTCCGTTGTTCTTATTCACAGAAGCAATGTTATACAGTCTGCTCAACAATACGCTGACTACATGAATACTTACGGAGTCTATGGTGGCGAGGCAGAAATTGTGGCAATGTCCCAAATGCATCCAGCTACTATCACCATTCACTTCCGAGAATGTCCTCATGCCTCTCCTCCAGTTTACAATCCAGCCCAACGTCTCTCCATATCCCTGCTCTTTAACGGTCCTTTGGATCATGGGCATTACGAGGTTCTCATGCCTCTCAAATACACACGTGATGACCTGCTGGTGCCATCTATTGACACTGTCGGTATGTGCACACGGGGTACACACCCACGTCCTAGCCACACTGATGTGACGTCACCTGCCCACTCTCCTGTTCCTGAAAAAGACACATTTCACACCGGAATTTCAATGCAACATTTGCTCAAAAACCTTCACGCTCCAGAAACATCTCAAAGCACATTTAAAAAAACACTCCACTGAACAAACACATTCCACACAGGAATTTCAATGCACCATTTGTTACAAAAGCTTCCGACTGCACAGGTATCTCACTTACAATTGTATCCTCAAACCCACCCCATTTGGATAACTGTGTCTTTCCGGAAGTGTTCAGCCATCAATAAATAATTATGCGGCATATGCTACGCCATGGGTTGGCTAATCTAATATAAAATACCATTGAAAAGCTGATTATCAATCTTAAAACTTGGATTTTCATTACAACAACAACAACATTTATTTATATAGCACATTTTCATACAAATGATGTAGCTCAAAGTGCTTTACATAATGAAGAAAGAGAAAAAAGACAAAATAAATAAGAAAATAGAATTAGGGAATACTAATTAACATAGAATAAATGTAAGGTCTGATGGCAGGGATGACAGAAAATACAAAAATAAAACTCCAGACAGCTGGAGAAAAAAATAAATAAAATCTGCAGGGGTTCCAAGGCCATGAGACCAGACCCAGCCCCCTCTAGGCATTCTACCTAACATAAATGACCTCACAATCAGTTCTTATTATATTCAGGGTTCACATGGAAGAACTTGTTGATGATGGTCATGTGGACATCTGGCCTTTAATCCATCAATTCAGGGGCATCACGGTGCTTTGATCGGGTGGTGGTGGCGCAGATTGGTGGTGGCACAGATCGCCACCACAACAAACCGGAAAAAGAACAGCAGAGAAAGTAGGGGATAGTACGGATTTCGGAGCCAACATGAATGATATTGATAATTAATTCAATAAACAGAATATCAGGATTAAACTACGATGAAGCTATGAGAAAGCCATGTTAAAGTAATGAGTTTTTAGCAGTTTTTAAAAGTGCTCCACTGTATTACCCTGGCGAATTCCTATTGGCAAGCTATTCCAGATTTTAGGTGCATAACAGCAGAAGGCTGCCTCACCACTTCTTTTAAGTTTAGTTTTTGAAATTATAAGCAGACACTCATTTGAAGATCTAAAGTTACGAGTTGGAGTGTAAGGTGAAAGACATTCTAAAATATAGGATGGAGAGAGATTATTTAAGGCTTTGTAAACCATAAGCAGTACTTTAAAGTCAATTCTAAATGACACAGGTAACCAATTTAGTTACATCAAAACTGGAGAGATGTGCTTGGATTTTCTTTTCCTAGTTAAGATTCTGGCAGCTGCATTCTGCACTAGTTGCAATCAATTGATGTCTTTTTTTGGTAGTCCTGAGAGGAGTGTGTTACAGTAATCTAGTCGACTGAAAACAAAAAGCGTGAACTAACTTCTCAATATCTTGCAATGTTATAAGAGGTCTAACTTTTGCTATATTTCTTAAGTGAAAAAATGCTGTCCTAGTAACCTGATTAATATGTGAGTTAAAATTCAGGTCAGAGTCAATAGTTACCCCTAAATTTTTTACCTCTGTCTTGACTTTTAATCCTAAAGCACCAAGTTTATTTCTAATAACCTCATTATATCCATTTTTGCCAATCACTAAAAATTTAGTTTGAGAAAATGACTACTCATCCATCCAGAAACACAAGAAGCACATCTTTACAGCTGAAATACTGTACAATAGCTCTGATGTCAACAGTTTTTCTTTCTTTCTTACTGTTCAGAAATATGAAGTTTGTAGCGATTATTGTTTTAAAAGTTAACTGTAAAATTGATACAAACTTTTTATTCTTACTCAACTTAGATGATAAAGTAATGCTTCAGAAATTGTTCTTAATGCTGCTCAGTCATTCTAGAGCTGTACTATTTTATATTGGGAAGGAAATACATTTCCATAATAACTGAGGCAAGTGGATACTTTTATTTGCATTGTGGTCAAATTACAGTGAAACCTGGGTTCAAGATGAAATGTTAGGAGACCACCTGGGTTGTCCCGTTTCATTCTTTTAACAACAGAAAAAAAACAAGCGCACAGAACTGAAAATATAGGCCGTAGCAGGTCTTAGCTTCTCGTGGACCTCCGTTCTCTGGCTTGGCTTCACTCAAAGTGAGACATCTCCTTCCTTTATAGGACATAGTCCAGAAGGCGCTGAGACAGTTGCTCACACCAAATGTCTTCTTGGAGCCGCGGAGGCATAAAAAGGTGACAAGGTTAGCAACAGCACCCCTTCTTGCTTCAGGGTGGTACTGCATACCTCAGCTGAGCCTGGGAGGCAACCCATTGACACTCATATGTTACAATGTTTATAGACAATGCTGATGGGGACTGGGAAACATGCTATTTAGGCCTCAAGACACAGAATCAATGCTAGATCATTGTCAGCTTAGATGAATTTGTTTGCTGTGGCAGACTACTGCTTTATCTTTGGCTCATAGTTCATACCTGCAATCTTTAAAGATATTTTGATGAAGATGTTTTGAAATTGACAAGCTTTTTTCCATGAAAAAAACCCTTAAGTAAGAGTGAATTGACTTTTTTACAAGTAGAAGCATTCTGGAGTAACATAGACCGGCTCTCCTCTCTTTGAATGCCCCTGCCTACATGGGGGCGTCTAGTTCTCCAATACATAATTCTCATGGTTTCCATTAGTTGCCTTTACTGATCGTAGGCATTTTCCTCCCACATCCCCCAAACTGTGCAGGTTAGGTTAACTGAAGTCTTAATTGGTTCCTGCCAGGATAGGCTCCAGCCCCCTAATAACTCAGGACTGAATTAAGTGGGATTGACAATCCTATTTTATGATAAGATCATAGGCCTTTCCAACCTCTTTTTAGTTATTTCATTGACTTTAAAGGGCCAATTATACTTTGCAGTATTGCCATGTCTGTACTTAACTCACTTGATGTCAACTTTGTGAATTCTTAGCAGGCCAGAAAATATGCATGTTAAATTTTGAAGAACTGGTTCAAAAGTTTGTGTTGGTGACTTCAACAGGTTTTATGGTATTTTTGATGCTAGGAAATAAGCCACTTAGAGGCCTTTTTGTAGTAACTCTGATTTGATGAACATAGCTCGAGTGTGCTATTAAAATTCAAGCTTTGTCTACTTATTTTGAAATCATAGAGGTGACAGACCAGTTTGAAATTTTCACTTTAACCAATTTATCTAGCTCAAAACTGTACTTTTTTCACATTTTTAAAGATAATGTAAAAAACAGGACTAAAGATTAAAAGATTAGACTTTAAAACAGGAAGATATAAAACAGACGTCTGTAGACTTTTTTTTATGTTCTTTGTCTGTTTTATAAAAAGTTTTTCTTAAACGGTCAAAAGTATTCCATCTGGAAAGCACACAGAATTCCTTAAAACCTGGGTTTAATATATTTTTTTGCAGAAGACTTTAAAAATGAAAGAAAGATAAAGGAATAAAATGCCTTATTTGACTTTTTTGCAAAATGTTAAGTATTTTGTAAGTGTAAAAATTTTTGCTTTCTACTATTAGCCTCTAATTCACACTGCTTCTGTTTTACACTTTGCTCCTTTCACATCAATTATTAGTAAATCACAGTTTGCTTAATTTCAAAAGTCTGTTCAGAAAGTCAGTTTTAATTGCTGTTCTTGCATATTGAGGATGCATTGTGTTGTGACTGCTAGGAGCTTTCAGAAAGGTCCAAATTAATTAAGTGTCATAGAATTAAAGATGATTCTGAAATGAAATCAGACACAGCCAGATTCAGTAACACTAAAGGTCAATGGATCAGGGAGTACACCAAAAACAAGACTAGATTTGGAACCACAGGATTCTAACCAAAAGGAGTGCTCAAGAACAGAATTTCATTGCCAGGTCTTTCCTTATTTTTTAACACATTGTGACAGTTCAGAGTCACAATGGCAGTGCCATAATCTGTGACTTGGTTACTGCTACACATCCCAGAACTTTGCATTCCTGGAATCAAATACTACTTTATGAGTCACAATTAAATAACCAAATGAAATGTAAAGTCATTTATGTATGCAATGGTAACATTAACACTCAGCTAAAGGAGAAAGTCTTTGGTCAACTGGAATATACTCCATTTTAGTAATTTTTTCAACAAAGATTGCATGACAAAAATGTAATGAAGTTCAAAACTGATGGGGGGGAATAAAAAGCATGTAAAACCTTATTACTAAGACTAATTAAATCCGAACCCAATGGCAAAAACACAGATTTGGTTTCCTGCTGACTGTGGTTTCAGTTTCCACTGCTATCACGTTATTTCTCTGTTGTATTTTCTGTGCGAACTGTAACAAGGATTTCTACATAGACATTGCTTTTTGAAAGATGACAGAATCTTTAAATCTTTCATACTTCAGTGAACGGGTGTCTTCTTGTGCTTCTGTGTGCTTATTGGTTTGAATCCTACCTGGCAGGAAGAAAATTCTTTGCTAGTTGTGGTAATTACAACTCAAAGACACATGATATCGTATATGGTGTTCCACAAGGCTCTATCCTGGGTCTGCTGCTCTTCTCAATCTACATGCTTCCATTAGGTCAGATTATCTCAGGGCACAACGTGAGCTATCACAGCTATGCTGATGACACACAGCTGTATTTATCAGTAGCACCTGATGACCCCGATTCTCTTGATTCACTAACACAATGTCTGACTTGTATTTCTGAATGGATGAATAGTAACTTTCTCAAGCTAAATAAAGAGAAAACTGAAATCTTAGTGATTGGCAATAATGGATACAATGAGGCTATTAGAAATAAACTGGATACATTAGGATTAAAAGTCAAGATGGAGGTAAAAAGCTTAGGGGTAACTGTTGACTGTAATCTGAATTTTAAATCACATATTAATTAGATCACTAAGACAGCATTTTTTCACTTAAGAAACATAGCAAAAGTTAGACCTCTTATATCATTGAAAGATGCTGAGAAATTAGTTCACGCGTTTGTTTTCAGTCGACTAGATTACTGTTGTGGACACTTTTTGTGACTGAAGACAGAGAAGAAAATTAAAATTAGTAAAAACCTTTTTATTGATACATACCAGACAAGGGTAAAATGACAGAGAAACACAGTCCTAGGACACCGCGCTTCATCTGCCTCGAGCGCAGATATCCTTGCTCTTTTATACCTTTCTAATGTCCTGATCGTTGACCACGTAAGCAATAAAAATAGCGTCCTGACTCATTGTATTTTTCCAATTTTGTAAAGTCATTACCCTAAAGGTATATTTTCTTGTCACACACATCATTAAAAGAAAACTTCCAGAAAGTATACATGCTTTTTGTCACGTACGCAAAACACAAACAAGTTTGATCATTCTGTTCTATTTTCTGTACTTACACACATACATTTTGTTCAATTACATCATTTTATGTTTTTACACTCCTCCCTTTTTGAACAAAATGATGTGGGCAATATAATTAAATTGAAATGGTTGATGAAGGGGAAGGGGGGGGGAAGGGGATGGGGAGGAGAAAATGGAAGAAGCTATACGAGACATGTGCTCCTCATGTAGCATATATGCCCTTTCCATAGAGGCGGTAAAGTACTTAGATAGAGATCACCACCCATCCTTGGGTAGCCTGAGAGGGTGCGGGTAACAGTCAACAGAAAAAGTATTTTTAAGATAGCCATTTCTTGCAATGTGATGCGTGGATCCAGGCAGGCAGTCCTTCAACCTTCACGGCGTGTGGTGTGGACAGAAGAATTTGGAATGGTCCTCTCCACCTAGGCTGATGCCAGTGTTTCCTCCGAGTATCTCGAACCAGGATCCAGGTGCCCAAGGAAATTGGTAAATCCTTGGAAAGGGGGCTGGTCCTCCAGGCTTGATTAACCTGCTGGTGGATTTCCTTCAACGAGGTTCGCAAACCTGCAAGACTGGGTACCTTTTCCCACATTAAACTTTTGACATATTGCACAGCATCTGCAAAATTGCTCTGCATATGTAGAGAAACCTACAGCTTCCCAATGTTTTTCAACATCTCGAACCATGGCATCTCTACCTGCGTGATCGAGGCCATGGGCGATTTTTGCCATTCCTGGGAAAGAGGCTTTTGGGAGAAAAGGTTTGTTAGTGTGTTTATGAGTCCAGACTCCATCAGAGAGGGACCCTTCTTTGGACCATTTTCTCCTTTCGATATCCGTGGCTGCACTCTGTAAAGAAATAATTTGATTATCAGGGTCCTGGTCATTTCTCTGTTGGAATAAAGAAATTGGTGTGTTATTATATGCAGCCTCTTTAGCAAAGTGGTCAGCTAATTCATTTCCTTTGCTAACAGGATCCTGTTTTCCTGTGTGAGCTATCATTTAACAATCGCTAGCTTCGATGGTTTGGTTATGGCTTCTAAAAGGGATTCGATCAATTTCTGATGTTGGATGGGTTTGCCAGTAATTGGTCTTAAATCCCCTTAGTTTCCATAATGCTCCATGATCATGGCAGACTCCAAAAGCATACCTGGAATCCGTATAAATTGTTACGATCTTCCCTTCGGACAGCTGACATGCTCGAGTGAGTGCTACGAGTTCAGCTGCTTGTGCACTCAAGCTTGATGAAATTCGATTTGCTTCCAGCAGGCGGTCCCCTTGGACCACTGCGTAACTAGTTGAGATGTGAAGTTTTGGCTTGTACTAGGATAGAATGTACAGCGTGAGGCACTTTAACTGTTAGGGGGCTCATGAGAACTACATCCGTGCTTGCTAATACAGCTTCTGTTGTTGCAGCCACAGCACGAAGACACGGAGGAAGTGCTGCGGCCACTGGATCCAGTTTTTTTTTAGAAAAATAAGCCACCGGTCTTTGTTTATCTCCATGTTGTTGCGTCAGTACTGCATTCATAAATCCCTGCTTTTCGTCAACGAACAAAGTGAATGGACGAGAATGATCAGGCAAACCTAGAAGAGATAGGCGCAGATAGAAGAGCAGTTTTGAGGTTACAGAGAGCCTTCTCAGCCTGTTCATTCCATTGGACCTGGCCAGAAAGGAGGATGCCAGGAGTATTAGCCAATTGTTGCAACGGCTGTGCTCTTTCAGTAAAATTTAGAACCCACTGTCTGCAGTAGCCCAGAATACCTAAAACAGACATAACCTGTTGTTTTGTGACCGGTCTAGGAAGATTTTGGATGGCTGTAATGCGATCGCTAGAGAGAGCTCTTGTTCCATACGTAATGTCATGACCTAGATATTTAGCTGCAGCTTAACTTTTAGAAACTTTATGGCCATTTTTCCCCCAGAAACAGCAACAATTTCTGGGTATCTTTTGTACAATTTTCTTCCGTAGCGCTACATATCATTTCCATCTACATACTGTATCAATGTACTACCTCTTTCCGGCCAAAAGCCTTCTAAATTTTGGGCAAGAGCTTGTCCATAAACACAAGGGGCTTCAGTGTATCCCTGAGGCATGACGGTCCATGTCCAACGGCGGTACCGCGTTTGACGAGATCGGGATGTACGGCGGAGATGCCAGCCTCTGCTTCGGGAGACAGAGGATATTGGGCACGGTGCGGGCGGAAGGAGGATTTCGGGTGGATCACCAGAGGCTCACAATGGGCTATCCTTCCATAATCATTCTTTCCCTGGGACCATAGTGAATCAGGGAGCATAGAGAGCCAAGAAGGGAAAATGGTTTGTAATGAACAAGCAAAAGAGGAAGGACGGCACAAAGCGCGATGTACTAAAAAATCAGTTTGAAGCACCACTTTAGTTATTAAACGGTCAGGAGTATCAAAAATACCTGGAGTAACTTGTAACCAGTCTGTTCTTTCAAGGCATTTTTCTACCCATGGTCCTATTTCCCCGCATTTAACAGTGCGTGATTTAGCTAAGGAAATATGAGGCACTGTGCCGCCAAGATAATATATGTGCTGTGAGCATGTAAGATGAACAGAAGCAGCTGCCTTTGTGGATGAAATAAAAACACAGGAGATGTGAAGGGTTTCCGGGGCAAATACCAGAAGTAAGGAAAGATTCTAGCCAGGGGGTGTCTACTTCTATAGGGAAGTATTGGGCAGTACAGTGTAAAATGTCAGGGGCCTGTAAATTGGGAAAGAGACAGGGGGAAAAAGAGTGTAGGGCTTTGAGGAGAATGGTGTGTGGGGAAATATCTAAAGTCCAAGCTGCAAAAGAGGGTTTGGGGTAAGGGGTAATTTGACACAACAACTTGGGGGTTGAACAGAAAAAACCTTTGTGAGTCATAAAATAGAAAGAGAAAGTTTTGTCATGAGATCTCTTCCTAAAAGGTTAACTGGACAAAGCTGATTCAAAAGAAAACGATGCAGTAAGGTATGTCCGCCAGGACGTGACTGGACTTGAAGAGGTTTTGATACTTGAAGAAGGTGAGGTTGTCCAGAAGCAGTAAGCACAGTAACAGTTTCGTTCGAGGCAGGGACCTTTGCCAGCGAGAGGGTAGATCGAGTGGCACCAGTGTCGATTAAGAAAATAGTCTCAGTGCCATCAACGAACAATGTCAGTAAAGGATCAGTCTCTGAATTATGGGTGAGCAAAGGTAGTTGAAAAGAGTGGCTGGAGGTCCCAGCGTTTTCCTATGGCCAGTATGGTTGGTCAGGGGTGTCAGAAAAAACAAGTGGAATAAGGGGAGGTGGGGGCTGTTGCTGTCTGTGAGGGCACTCCCGACGAAAATGTCCAGTTTTCACCACAGGCGTAGCAAGAGAAGGAATTAGCATTGGAATTTAAGGGAGAGGGAATAAAAGGATTCTTATTGTGGTCAACAGGAGGAGCTCTAAAACCACCTCGTCCTCTTCCTCGTCCTCGTCCCCTTCCTCTAAAGCCATATCCTCGACCTTGGTCAGGAGCATTCCTGGTATAATAGTTCATCTGTGCTGCCAATAATTTGGCATGAGAGTCCGATTCCTTCTGCTTAGTTTGTTTTTCGGCATGTTCAGCATGTCGTTTGACTTCATCAAACGTGGCACTTTCCCACTCAATACAGGAAGTGCGGACGTTGTTTTGTATATCAAGGCGCAAACCGGAAACAAAAGGTGGAACTGCAGCTCGGGTGCGGTCATCAGCATTTCCCAAGCCCGAGTGATTAGCCATAAGGTCTTGAATCCTATGTGCCCATTCATCAACCGTTTCGTCTCTCTTTTGTTTTGCAGCAGAAATAAGGGACCAGTCCGTTCCTTTTTTATATTTTTCTGCAATATTTTGTCTCAACGCCTCCCATTGTGGGTTAAATTCGCCTTCTCCACCTATCCCCTGTCCTCGAGTTAAAGCTGGGTTCCATACCCATGGAACGTCATTGCGGACACCCCTGCTAACAGTGGCCCATGTGGTCCCAAGCTTTCGACGAAGTACCTGGGTCCATTCAGCAGCGTTAGGCTTATACATGCTATCTAACTGATCAAGTTGTTCAACAAATTTTTAGTCCTCCTACTTCCTTTGGATCTGGAAGTGCATTCACGACATCTTTTAGTTCTTGGATGTCCCAGTTCCGATTTATCATAACTGTTGTGGGATTTTGGGGTCCGGCTGGATGGGCAGGGTTATAATGGGGATTGGGAACTTCTATTAAAGGGCAAGTAAGTGAAGGTGAAGGATCAGAAGAGAAAAAAGTTGGAGCTGGTTTGTGACTTCGAGTGCATTTGGAGACGGGGGTTTGTCTAGTACAGGGTGGGTCATCACGATGGGTAGAGGGGTCATAGTGATCTGTGCCTGGGGAATCATCAGGGGAAACTTCTGCTAGTTGTAGTGCAGGGGGGGGCAGTCGGAATGGGGATAGAGGAGGGGATAATGGAGGTGCCTGAGGTTGGTACTGAGGAGGGGAAAAATAATAGGATAAAGGGGGTCTTTATTTGGATTATTCTTCCTTTTCCTCCCATCTGCCTGTGGTTCAGTGCCTATCTGAACTTTCTGTAATGTAATTAGTAATTCCTCTTTCTCCTTTTTAGCCTTTCCCTCATTTGCCCGCAACAATTCATTCTGTTTCTGTACTGCTTCTAAATTTCTGTCTTTTATTACTAATTCCCATCTATCGAACATATCCATTCGATACGGTCCACTATTATAACAACCCTGCTTATTCCTACACAGGATCTTCCTGACTTCCTGTATTTCACTTACATCTCCTGTCCCCCTCTATCGGCCAACGCCCACCACTCTGTCTATTCCGTTTCTTACATGCCTTCTTGAAATCTAAACCTGTCTTCTTTTCTATTAATTTTCTAGGAGACCCATTTTTACGGGGCGTCTGTTGATCCTCCGAAAATAATTCTTCCAGCATTAATGATTTTGATCCCCCTGTGCGGCGATTAACAGGCTTACTGTTATAAGTTCCCATTATGTCCCCTTGCCCTCCCGGGTTCTGTATTTAATTTTCCAACTATATACTGATTCGCCTAATCCCTTGTCCGTATGAATCAGCGAGGTATTAAGTGTGCCACTCACTGTTCCCTTACTGTTCCCTTCTTTTTCCCAAGGGGAGACACCTAACTATCGGTCCTGTCCCAGTTCCCAGGAGAACACGGTATTGTTGCTTATTCCGTATGTAGATTTATTTATTCCGTTCCTAACAGCAATCCTGCAATCTGTGCTCTTTTTCGGTTTATATTTCCATACATATATATATATACCACCCCGTTACTCGTCCCGTTAGCCTGTCCGCTCACATCCCCGGATTCCAGCTCAGGTGACTTCGTGTCCGATTCGGTTCAGCAGAATACTACATCAATACGTCCAGCCGAGTCTAGGATATGGGTGAGGCCAGTATCCTTTCGTCAGACCTTTCGTATGCGTCAAACTGCTTGGGTCAAGTCTCCATCACCTTAAGCAACCCGTTGAGATATGAGTATGACTAGACGGTCAACAGGAAACTCGCCCTCCCGTTATTTAGAAAATAAAAAATGTTCGGAAATCCCCCGGTGCTTACCCCAGCCTGGAAGTGTGCAAGCTCTGTCTGGAAATCCGTTCAGTCACTGTGGATGTAGCAAAGAGGAGACCAGGGGCTCCTCACGCAAGAACTGTTTCAGGACAGGGCAGTCCTAACTTTTGCCGGAGCTGCATGCTCTGCTGCCGGAGATCTCAAGTTGACGGCAGTCCGCTGGTAAGACGGATCACTGAAATGGTCTCGCTGGAGGAGTCGACCGGCCGTCTCTTGCCCCACGTCCGGGCGCCAAAAACTGTGGACACTTTTTGTGACTGAAGACAGAGAAGAAAATTAAAATTAGTAAAAACCTTTTTATTGATACATACCAGACAAGGGTAAAATGACAGAGAAACACAGTCCTAGGACACCGCGCTTCATCTGCCTCGAGCGCAGATATCCTTGCTCTTTTATACCTTTCTAATCTCCTGATCGTTGACCACGTAAGCAATAAAAATAGCGTCCTGACTCATTGTATTTTTCCAATTTTGTAAAGTCATTACCCTAAAGGTATATTTTCTTGTCACACACATCATTAAAAGAAAACTTCCAGAAAGTATACATGCTTTTTGTCACGTACGCAAAACACAAACAAGTTTGATCATTCTGTTCTATTTTCTGTACTTACACACATACATTTTGTTCAATTACATCATTTTATGTTTTTACACTGTAACGCAATCCTCTAAGGAATACCCAAAAAAGACATAAATCATTTGCAACTAGTGCAGAATGCAGCTGCTAGAATCCTAACCAGGAAAAGAAAATCCGAGCACATTTCTCCAGTTTTTATGTCACTACACTGGTTACCTGTGTCATTCAGGATTCACTTTAAAATTCTGCTTATGGTTTATAAAGCCTTAAATAATCTCGCCCCATCTTATATATCGGAATGTCTGACATCTTATATTCCAAATCACAACCTCAGATCCTCAAATGAGTGTCTCCTTAGAATTCCAAGAGCAAAACTTAAAAGAAGTGGTGAGGCGGCCTTCTGCTGTTATGCACCTAAAATCTGGAATAGCCTGCCAATAGGAATTCGCCAGGCTAATACAGTGGAGCACTTCAAAAAACTGCTGAAAACATATTATTTTAACATGGCCTTCTCATAACTTCACTGTAATTTAATCCTGAAACTCTGTATATCCAATTCATTATAATAACTATTAATGGTGGCTCTAAAATCTGTACTAACCCCTACTCTCTCTTCTGTTTCCTTTTCCGGTGTCCTTTGTATCAAGCCACCACCATCTACTCAAAGCACCGTGATGTTCCAACAGTGATGGATTAAAAGCCAGAAGTATGCATGACCATCATCATCAAGTCCTTCCGTGAGAACCCTAGACACAAGAGGACTATTTCATTTATGTTAGGTAGAATGCCCAGAGGGGACTGGGCGGTCTCGTGGCCTGGAACCCCTGCAGATTTTATGTTTTTTCTCCAGCCGTCTGGAGTTTTTTGTTTTTTCTGTCCCCCCGGCCATCGGACCTTATTCTTTTTCTTTGTTAACTAATGTTGTCTTATTTTAAATTTCTTATTTTGTCTTTTATTTTACTTTTCTTCATTATGTAAAGCACTTTGCGCTACTTTTTTGTATGAAAATGTGCTATATAAATAAATGTTGTTGTTGCATTTTTTAGCAATTTGATGTTCTATTCTGCTAATTTTTATGATTGATACTGTTGCTTCATTGATACAGTGTTCTGAGTCTGAATTATTTAATCACTGAACAGGCAAAAGTGCACCTTGACAAAGTTGTGATTAAAGTCTGTTTTTCAAAAGTAACCAGTGGTCTGTGTGGTTAACATCTGCTAGTGGATAAATTAAAAAAACTTTTAATAATGTTTGCCAATTTACACCCACATATTGTTAGAAAGAAAAAAGTGTAGATGCCACCACCCTATAGACAAATGAGTTTCTATACTAATAGGTCACTATGGTATACTGAATTATAACTCGCACTCTAGAAAAGAAAGTGCAAAATCAGGCATTAAAATAGAAGGGGGCAGATGAGCAATATAATATGCAAAATACCATTTAGCAAACTAAAAGATACAGAGACAGACCTAAACTCAGAACTCCTTATGTCAGACAGATGTCCTGCAGAGAGTAAAATTTATCATCAAAGTCTGCAGATTGCACAACATTACTCACTGCAGTAAAGAACTAGTTGAAGGAGCTTGAACAGGCTCACAAACACCATGTGCCAGAAGTACATCCAGAAGTGTTGCATACAATGCTCTAAAACAAAATGTTTCCCAATAACCATAGAGAACTAGCAAAACATTTCCCTTTACTCATGTACATGTGTGAATTCATTTTTTACTGATGCAGTGCACATTTTTTATGAACTTCTTTTAACAATGGTTTGTTACTTTTCTGAACATCCTCTTTAGAAACATGCCTTCAGCGTACCTTCTGTTTTGCTATTGTGTTTTGTTTAAAGAGTATGGGAAATAGGCTTTGGACAGAAAAAAATGACCAGAAGACACAAATTCTTAAAAGGAGCTGGCAAAATGTCAAAATACAGCATAGAAGTCAGAATATCAATTGCCAAAACTCGAAACACATGAATCTTATGAATGTTAGTCAAAATTCACAGCCGGGGGTTTGATATCTTCTGTTAGCCTTTCCTTAGCTAAATCATTAGCCACCAAGGTTTTGTTTTTTATATTTTTCACAAAATGTGGACTATAAGGGTACCATTATACCATTTTAAATATTATCAACACTATGACATTGCACATACAGTAAATAATGCGGCCATGGCCATGAAACAATTATTCATAATGGTGGTGCTCTTTAGAACTGACTACAACAAAATGGAACTGCAATTATGTTTCAGGCAAAGCAATTTTTCACAATAATGACAAGAAGTACACTGAAGAATTGCATACAACTATTTAAAAATAGCTTCATATAGTCTAAAACCGACATTCGTGACATGTTCTTCTTGGGTTAAGAATATGCAAAGATGGTGATGCTTCATTTGTATTCTCTCAATCCTAAACTACTTGTATTTTTCAATTGCTCTGATGAAACTGGGCCATTTCCACCTGATGTTATCATTATCATGATGGGTTGTTTTGTGTTGTTTTAGTCTGTAAGCATTGCTTTCCAACTGTACCATTAAATGTAGCACACCCCCAAGCAGTAGTCCCTTCAATTTTTCAATGTATTACTAAAACTTCCAATAACGCACTGAAATGTTTAGGTGCATTTTTGACTATGTATCTGTATATATTGTCATACAGATAGGCATCAGGTGTGTCTCATGGGTATCAGTGTAAGCTAACATAGGAGAAGAGTAAGAATGTAACACAACCCCAGCCCAGCTTCGGTTCCCTTTAGAATGAAGGAGATCACTTCAGAATCCATTTGACATCACTTCCAGTCCTGATATTACTAGCCCTGCCTCTTCAGCTTCCTTCACTACTTGGAGAAGATGGACTGGCATATCATGCAAAAGCTTTCTAGTGGCTCATACAGCTGTAATCTTAACCTAGATGCCACATCCAACTTTGTTTTGATTTCTTATGTTTGATTGACTAACAGAATTTAAATGGGGTGGCCCAGTTCTTTTTTTCTGTTCTTTTGCATAATGCTCATGTCTGCATTTTTTTCAACTGACATAACATATATTTTTAGATTATTTGAGTTTGCACACCTTGCTTTTTACTTGGTTTTTATTTTCTTCAAACTTTATTCAGCAAAAATATCCATGCCAAAACACTCTAATTTCTATTTGTTTTAATTGTAACTTATTACAAATACAATTCTATCTATCCATAACTTTCTTTCAGTCTTCAGTCTTTCATTCAGTGTTATAAATTTCTTCATATTGGGTCCCATTGAGACATAATATTTTATGGTTAGTAACATCCCTTGATGGACGGTTGACAGTAGCGATACCACAGTGAGGTTTTCATTTTATCAGTTCAATTCTTGTAAAAATTAATAAAATCGACAAGAAAGTTTGATGAGAAGTTTACAGAACAGATTTTACATAGAGTCTGTTGAGAAAACTCCATGTTTCTTCAGTGATGTTTTAAATTATTTTCTGAAGTTTTCAATTTTTACCTATGAAAGGGTCCAATGTAAGGTTAGTTTGTCATCTCACCATATGCAGTAGGTTCTCAAGGAATGATTGACTATAAAATGATAGAAAAACACAAGGAATGTTGTCCAGTTCATTCACTGACATTCAAAGTTAAAAAAAAACTATTAATATATACTGTGCACCTGTTAAACAGCTGCTCAGATAAAATTAATGATTTTAGAGACTTGCACTTTTTTGGAAAGATTCAATAACATAGTTACACAGTTCAGTTCTGATTTCTATTAAACGTTCATAAATATGACACATCTGCCATAATTCAGAATTCCAGTAAACCTTCATGATTCAGAATTTTTCTATTTTTTTTCATTAGTGAGCGTTTATTCTTAATTATTTGCCATAAGGCACACTGAGTTGGGGTCACCTGAATTGTTTTATTATTTTATTCACTTAAGTCTGCCTTCTCCTCTCTTTAGGTTTTCTACCTGAGTATGCAATATTTTCATACCCCTATGCTGCATCACTACAGGAACAGTAATATATTCAAGCCCACAAACTGTACCTCTTTTTCAAGAAAAGACTCAAAAGTAAAGATTATTCCAAGGTTTTTGTGATATCACAATGATCTATATAAGTGAAACACTGTACATCACTGCTCTGTAATATTTAATGTATAATTACTAAGCGAATGACTCAAAGTTGGCACACATCCAAGGATACAAGCTTTTTGCTATATATCAGATTATCATTTACTGAACACTTTACAAGAATCATCCCTGACCTTGAAATTCAGCTCAAGAGTCTGCTTAGCTTTATTTTTCTTACTTTGCTCTTCCTAACTGCCTCTTTAAACTATACCCTGAACAATGGCTTATTTTCTAGTGCCAATGCTCCATTAGAGTTCTGTGGTTTGGCAATAACCAGGCTGCAGATTTCAACCACATGTAGTGTAGTCAAATCAAATGATCCAATTTTGGCACTTTAGTCACATATCTCTGAAAGAGCTGTGTGCAGGACACATTGAAAGATAATTAAAGCCAGGACTGAAAGCTGCTAACCAACATGACAAGTGGTGGCGAATAATAATACTGTAAATCCAAAGCTTGCCTTATGTAGGTAAATGGTAAATTATAATGTGATATGATTGTTTTCTTCTATTGAACATTCTTCCACACCTTGGAGTTTCAATAAATTTAAAGACACACTTCACTAGCACTTGGGGTGTGTATTACTGGTTGTCTAGTATACTATGATTAACAATAATCTTGGTTTAAAAGGTAAAACAAAATGTTAGTTCCAAAATGCAGATGTATTCAAAATAAGTTAAACTTGGTTTCGCATTTCCTGTGTTATGTGTTTGTATGTAAAGCTATTATCGCGGCCAAAAAATTACGTCACACTAATAGGCTAGATATTCCCTTAGCGTTTATGATGGACCGACTAGGGTGTTCTAATAAAAAACAACTTTTAGCCTTGTGTTTTGTGGTCAGAAGGAATTATTAAAAAAACATTTCATTATAATTTTTTAATCAAAAAAATCTGACCAAAGTTATTCAAGACACATTTTCTTACACTAAAGTCAAAGATCTAATCTAAAATTGATGTACAAGGTATGTATATGTAACCCCCTTTCTGTGGCTCTGCAGGGTACTGCAAACAGATGCTGGACTCCGTATCACCAGTTTTGACCTTTTCTTCTGCTAGGCATTTTGGTTTCTCAGTAAAGGAGGCCACAAAAAGATCTGCTGCATACTAGTCAGTTCATTCTGTCAGAAGACACAAAAAAGTTGCTTTATCCAGAAGCTCCCTGCAAAACCAAATTGCATCCATTTCTGAACTCTGATATTTTATATATTGTTGTTTTTCTAACAGATTTCAAGTGTAGAGATGTGCAGACAGATCTTTTTGGGTGGGCAGTCACTTAAAAGGAGAGTATGGGCACTTCCTGGGGCAAGATTTCTTATATCTGATTATCCTGGAGACAAGCTATATTTCTGTGCTTTTTAGTTTTACAGGAAGTCTGGATGAAACTTCAGAGGCACAATAATATTCATAAACTTGGCAAAAATTTGTCTTCCATAACAGATGACTTTATTTGATTAATACACAAAATATTGTATGAATCTACGGAGCATATAATTTTTTTTCATGAAAAATTCACATCTTAATAAGAGGACAGAGCAAATGAAAGATTTACCATATAATTACTCTACATGCAATACCAAATGCAATCTCTTTCCATCTTAAGGGCAAGAGTTTAATGATTACACATCAAAGATATTTTTCTACAAAAAGTGTTTATTGTGGGATAAATGTTCAGGAAGCCACTAAAAATGATCATATGGTACCAATTTTTATGTATATCACCCCTCTCTCTTATGGATGCATTTTTATGATCCAGAACCCGTTTCTTTTGCTCACATACAGTACGAGAGAGAAAGCAAGTTATGGATTTCTTCTAATAAAAATAAATTCAGAACAATCGTAAGACATTTTTATTTTAAAGTAAATTAACCGAATATTATATGTAAAAAAAAAAAAAAAAAAAAACTGTCCTGAAATTGGCATAACACATAATGCTTTTTTGAGCATAAATAGGCTTAGGTAGTAAATTTTGCACATTGCTTCTGAAAAATCTATGCATTAGGGTGGCACTTAAATGGGCGTAAAAATTAAATGTTGGAATTTCTCAACTCTCAACCCCTGAATGTGTTGAATATACACGACATGACAGGCAAGAAATTTTGTTTCATTTACAGCATTTTTACTGGTGCCACAAAGTATGAGAAGTTTCACAGATAAATGAAAATTCTGTACATGTGATGCTTACGATTCAATATATTCATCACAGGTTTAATGTTGGTTACGTATGCGAAATTAAAATGCAGTGTCACTACAGTCACTGAATAGCATTCTACTGTTCTTTTCCAGATAACAGTAAATCAAAATTGTATTGCACAACATTATAGTCGTTAACTAGAGAATGTTGTCACTGTACGGCAGCGACAGTAGATTTTCTACTGTCAGGAAACATCTTCCTGTGCCTTTCAACTGTCTGTATAATATATTGTTGCTGCTCCTCATCAGTTGTTATTGCAGAGTTGTAATCCTGAATAAGTGCAATGCCTCTTTCGGCAAAGTCATTTACAACTTGCAGTTCTCTGATACGGAGCACAGCTGCTTGATAGTCTGGGCAATCATTCCATTCTTCTGGACAAACCGAAAGATAGTCAGTTGATAGCATCAAACTTTCAATCAGTTGCTTTGCAGACCGTGTAACAAAATTGTGTCTCCATTGGATGGCAGCTTATGATCACATAAATGAGCAATTGGCTCACCAACCAGCCACACTGTACTCTGGCTATGTGTCAAAGGTACAGAAAAACTTCTATCCATCCATCCATTCATCATCCAACCTGCTATAGCCTAACTACAGGGTCATGGGGGTCTGCTGAAGCTAATCCCAGCTAACACATGACGCAAGGCAGGAAACAAATCCAGGGCAGGGCACCAACCCACCGCAGGATACACACACCCACACACCAAGCACACACACTAGGGACAATTTAGGATCACCAATGCACCTAACCTGCATGTCTTTGGACTGTGGGAGGAAACCAGGGCACCCGGAGGAAACCCATGCAGAAACAGAGAGAACATGCAAACTCCACGCAGGGAGGACCTGGGAAGCAAACCTGGGTCTCCTTACTGTGAGGCAGCACGCTACCACTGCGCCACCGTGCCGCCCTACAGACAAACTTGTCGCCATGTAATTACTGAAAATCAAATAAAACAAACGGTGTAAACAAAATTTCAAATGCACACAAATTGCCAAACAGACATAAAAAATGTTGATCCCAATTATAATTGTGCAGTAAGTTTAAGTAATAAGTATAGAGGAGGCAAAATAAGAACAATTTACCATAATGTAAATGCTAGTAGTTAAGAAAAAACTTACAAAAAGTTTACAAATTTAAAACTCACCCAATCACATTCAACAAGTAAATTACTGTAAAGATTCTACAGTAATTATTACAAAGAGTAAACAACAAAATGGCAGGCAATAGTGATAAAGAAGTAAACTTGAAAGGGTATTTTAAAAAATAAGTAAGAAGTATCATAATTTACCTGCAGTTAATACAGTAGTAGAACAAACATCTGAAGTTGAAACAACACTGAAAGCTGAAAGTGACACATCTAGATTTTAATCAAAATCCATAAAATTTTTTGGAAACAGAGATTAAGCATTTCGCAGCGGAAAAAAATGGTTGAGATCTTAAAATTTTTAAAGCCATTTTTAAGTGCCACCCTACTATGCATGGTATCTTTTCACAGTGCATGTTCAAAAATGTTTTAACTCTACTTTGCTGCCTTTTTCTCCACTTTGAATGATGAACAGGAGGCAAGCATCTGTACCTGGATGAGATCTTTTAAGTCTTAACAGGAGACCTATAGTATATCCTAAAGCAGACTCCTTAAAATGTAAAAAAAATACTTTTTTATGTGCAAAAATTGCACTTGGGCCAATGAGGGCAAAAGAGTAGGAACAAGGGTCAATGAAGCCACCACACTCAGCACATCCCTAGTCATTCTAATGTTTTTTATTCAAAATCAGAAAATTTGAGAACTTCAGTACTTAGTGAACAGAGCAACAAGTTTTGGCAATATCGACTAAATTTGGCATTATCATATTTGGTTGTACATGAAGGAAGTACTAAAGAAGAAATGGCAGAAATTTTAGGGTCTCTCTAGTAGGCATGGCTGGCATTTCATTCTGATAGCAAATACAGATGAACAGTAATTTTTTTTTTACTTATTATTTTCCTTATTTGTTTGTTGTATAACCACAAGCCTCTCACAGAGGTCTTTTGCTTGATTTCATCCAATGTCAGGACACTTTATTCTGCATGCTAGCCTCTTTCAGAAAAAAGCAATACAGATGGCACATGCTGCTCTGTCATGCTTCACACTGCCTGGCATAATGGCATATCCCACACCACAAAGATGGCAGCAGCCATAAGAGAATGATAAAAATAATACAAAATGGAAATTGATAAAACATAACAACAAATCAAAAATGTTAGTAATTAAATAACAATATATTCCTGACTATAAAGTTTACTGTAATACTGACAAAAGCAATAAAAAATTAATTAATTTAATTAAAATTTTTTCTGGGCATTTTTACTTTGCCCAAGTTATGGCTTGGGTTGATATTCTCCTCAATCCCCCTGTTCTCCTTGGTTAGCCATTGAATCCAACATGGTAACTCCTAGACCCCTCTCAGTTGTTCCTATTTCTACTATTACATTAAAATCATGCACAAATCTAGGCCCTATTATTTAATGTGCTCTGCAAACATCACCACTTAGGTCACTTTATATTTCTTTGGGCCCCAAAAAATTAAATATGAATTTAAATACATATATATTCTAAAATAAATCAACAACAGACACACACCACATACACATAACACATGTAACATTCTGTTCATTAATGTATGAAGAAGAAACTGGAGAAGTTCTTCCTGTCATTTATAAACAGCCATTGGACCTGTCAGTCCACAAAACAAGATAACAATAACTCTATCAAAGAGGGACAGAAGAATAACACACCAAATGAACCTTCCTACTTTAAAGGCACTTAGCTTAATCTGGAGACTTGAAGCCATATCTCACTTGTATTCTCTCCACATCCTTTATTCTTAGAGCAGCTCACAGCCTCTTGGTTAACTCCTAACTACTTCACAAGAGTGCACCTCCTGCAAACCATTGAGCCCTACAGTTTCTTTTCCTCAATTACTATAAAACAAATTATACTTACATCTCCAAGACTACAGTTCTGTTCATAATAATTACTTATGAACTTGGTCCAGTGCATCCTGACTCACCGATATGAGAAAACACCCACCTGATTATATACCCTTTGATTCATCTCAGTGTCTAGTTATACAAGACAAAAAGCTTTTTGGGATTCTGCAAAAAAACCTAATTTTTAGGTTAATTTTGCGCCATATTTTGTGCAGGAAATGACAATCTTACAAGTAAACCAATAGGTGTCTTCAACAAAAATGATCAGAAGTTGTGCATGCCATATCAACTGACCCCAGTGGTTAACCATCTAATGAAATACGAGGGGTCAAATTTCACCCTTTTCATAACATTTTGAAGAAATGGGGATTATTGATAAAGGCAAAAGGAGTGTCATATTATGCTATTTTGAGGTCAAGTGTTGTTTTAGACTATTTCAAGGTCAGTGACCAAAAATGTTATTTTTGATTCTTTAGTGGGGATCTCTATGGAATTCTCTCAGAAGGCAAGACACTATAATTGTTTATTATCTATGTGTATCTCATGAAGCAACTCATTCAATTTTTTTATAAACTTCCTGAATTAGGGCAGCTTACACTAATTCAGACTTTATTTCAAATTAAAACTGAAAAAGATAAAATCTTAAAAGTTCAGTTAAAATTAAATTACAGTAAATAAATAAATATATAAAGTCTTCACCTGCACTCCCCTTTCTGTGTACTCACACTTATCCATCCCTGCCGTACTTATCCACACATTGTCAATTTACAAATTAAAGTGACAAAGTTAACTACCTATTAAAAAATTACAATTAAAAATTGAAATACAACATAAATAACTCAGAAGCATGTAAAAAGAATAATCTAATTCAAACCAAATTGAATAATAGCCTTAATTCAAAAACAATTCAAATAATAATTAACAATTGACAAATGTGAATCATTTCAATATTTTTAACATGTCACTGACTCACAAATACATAAGTATTTAATCAGCAGATGAACTGCACACAGAACTCAATGAAGGGTTCAGAATTGGATTGAACACGGTCATATTAAATTTACTGCATCCAAAGATTAACTGTAACAGAAAAATTACTTTGATGAGCAATGTGAACTTGAATCCCGGACACAGACAGACACGGACACCAATTGTCCCAAAGCACACACATTTATTCTCCTTTTCTCTTCTACAGCACACACAATGTATCAATCACCACCATACACAGTTCTTTTCTTCTTATTCTCTTTCATTCTGCCGCCTTCACTCCACTCGTGCAAGCTATGTTCCCTGCCTCCCAACTCCGAAAGGAGTGAGGCAGCCTCCTTTATACTGCACCCAGAAGTGCTCCAGGTGTCTCCCGATTGACATCCGGCAGCACTTCTGGGTGTGGCGGAAGTGCTGCATATAAACTCAGATCCTCCTCTGGCTGCACCTCCGGGCGGGTCGGAAATGCTTCATGCCCAGACTCCGGAGCTGTCCAGGCGTCCCCTGGTGGTTGCCATGGACCCCTGCAGGGTTGAGCTTCCAAGCTCCAGTTCCGTGGCCCCGATGTAAACCAAGGGGGCTGCCCTCTCGTGTCCCGGGGTTGGTACTGCTGGTCATATGTCCTTTCCCCCAGTCTTCTCTTCAAAAGGGCGTTCTGGCTGTCCATCACAGCAATCATTATCTACATTTTTTCTATTTAGTAAGACTGATTTTCTAGTGTATAATTGGTGAAATATGAGACCCTGGAGCAAATAATACACATGGTAGGAACCAAACCTGGAGGAGTTACTACTCCAGCAAACACAGCCAATAGTATAATGTTTTTAAATTTGGTGAGGAAAATGAAGTTCAAAGAAAGAAAAAAAAAAAACACAGAAACACTCATGTTTTACATCAAACAATGAAGTAAAAAATACTAATCATTGCACAACCAAATGTTTTTTTGCTTTATAATGATAAACTTTTTTTCAATGGTATTATGGCAATGCTATTGTTCAGGTCTTTTAAACAAACAGTTTAAGGATTTTATTAAGGCGTTGGCCATATGCTGGCCTTTAGATAACATGATTTTTTTAAACTTAGATCATTTAATGAGATTTAGTTAGAGCTATATTTTGATTGCCTTTAATGCAGAAAAATCAGTTTCATGCAACAATCATTCATGTTTAGTAATATTAAAGAAAATGTAATACATACTGTAACAGGGAGGTGGCTTTGATAAGTACATATTAGTTTGAATGTTCAAAGGCCATTCAGAACAGCTAATCCTCTGTAAAATGTGTAATAATTTTTAAAAGTGATATAAGCATTTTAATATTAAAAACTGAAAAACTGAAGAAAGTTGTAAATCATAGTCTTACCTATGAATGAAAACTGCTGCGGCTTGGTTCTGTTAATGCAGTTTTAGGGAATAATTGTAAGCAATTTCAATTACAGTTATAGCACAGACTGAACATGCAGCCAACATATGTTATGTTATATTAAGAATGCCATAAAGCCAGTAATAAATATTTTTTGAAACATGGATCTCTTTTTTTGGGGGGGTAATTTGTAGTACTTCACACTGCTTTCCTTCTACCATGGATACCTTTCTATGTGTTCTATCCACCTTGCAAATATTCTTCTTGACAAATATTTTAAAATTAATATATTTTACATTTAGAAAGGGAAAGAGCTATCTAATGCTGGGATATGTCTAAATATTTGAATGTAATCATTGACAACTTTTAAAAAAAAGGAAGCAATTACAGTAATCTTGCACTGGTGCATTCAAATGTATTAACCACCTCATAATTTATCCAAACCCATTATTTCCAGCTGCTGTAGATGTCTTTTACTCTTTCACGACAATAAACTTTCTAAAACTGAAAAGATCAATTTTATACAAAATTATTACAAGGTAAAGCTGTTTATGATTTTATCCTTCTGTCTTTTCTTCAGGTTTACACTGCCCACTCTTGCAAACCTGAGGCCCTCTGATTGCCAGTGAAAGTAGATGGTGCCAGCAGTGGGCCAGTAAACTCTGTCATTGCCCAGGAAGTAAACTTGAGGATTGAATAAGTCAGAGTACTCAGAACGTAGTCAACAATCAGCAAGAAATCTTTAAACACTAGCAGATGGCAGAATAAAGGTGACACTTGGAACATGGAGAATCCTGCTGCCAAAATCTGTCAAACAAGTAATCCTGAATAACTTTAAGCAATATTTCCCTTGTAGATTTTTGGATTTACCCTGGGGGTTAATAGAAGAAGTCAGGGATGCAGTAGCTCCACAACCACAAAAGACATGGCAGTGATCTGTCTGATGGAAACATACAGAAAAATTTTAAGACCAAGGAAATGGATAAAGGAAACCATTAGAAGAAGTTTTAGACAAAAGGTTAAAGCCATACATTAAAAACCTAGTGAATTAAAGTCAAAATTTAATCCTAAATCTATGCCAAAAGAAGTGTTAAAGTCGAGCCTTGAATTACTATATTAATTGTAAAAGTTTCATGTTGCAATCCAGAATTTCTTACATTGACTCTGTCATTTATACTTCTCTAGAGTGACATTAGTGTTTTGGCCTCTGGTTGTACTGCATAACATTATGGCCAGCAACAGTACACAAAGTCCAAAATGTGGTGCCCACAAAAAACAAAATAGCATCGGATATGTTATTACATATTTTACAACCTTAATACATAACTAGATCACTCCTATTTCAAAACTGTAACAGGAAAGAAAAAATTGGGAGTGGTCTCCCCTAGACTTTCTTGTATACTCCGATATGGGGATGGATATTTGAGGAGTAAACTGCAAGATATTTTTATATTATGTAAATTAAAGAACCGTCAACAATAAGTCAAATCAAATTAATACTATGTTGAACAATTATTATAAAAATAAATCAGACTCTGCAGCTGCATGAATAAAAAAGTTCCACTTCTGGTTGGTGAAAATAGCTGAAAAGTTGATAGATATCTACGTTTTGTACGTAATACTTGTATGCAAAATTTGGTTGACCTAACTCAAAGTGTACTCACGTTATCATGTTTAAATAGACACACAGACACACACAGACATAATTCCAAAAATGGTATTTTCAAACAAGGGGAGGTCTAAAACATCGAGATTCATCAAAATCTTGAAATCAAATTTTTGGACATATTACAATACTTACCCTATGCGATAGTAAATCGGACTCAGGGAAGTCTAAAACATCGAGGTTCATCAAAATTGCAATACTTTCCCTATACTTTGTATAGGAGGAAGTAAAAATGAAGAAATTCCCAAAACTGAACTGAAGGAAAAAGCTCTACATATCATGACAGGCAGCCCTAGATTTGTATGGTCAAACATGGAAAATGATTCTGAAGTTTGTGATGGAATTAGCCACCAGCCAGATCACAGTGAATCTAGTGTGGTGTATTTGGGCAAAGCCATTACCGAGAGACAAGTAGCCTACTAAGGTCAAAAAATCAAAAAGGAGAATGGGGGAGAAGAATGGAAAAGCAGCTGTCTGTGGTTGATCTTCAAGTGTGGCTAAGTGGACCTCATATATTAACCAGAGACAGATGCTTTGGAGAGCTCTCCCTGACAAAGTTGTTAGGGTTTTGGTTCACCCCATTCTTTTTACATGTTTTTTGTTTTGCCTTTGAAAGTCCTTCTCTATTTTTGGTTTCATAAAACCATCATTAGTAATGTAATTTCAGGTCATTGCCATACAGACATCACAGTATTTCTCTTCACTTGTTTGACTTTTTTAAGTGGAATGCATCTTAAACACACGTTTGTAACAAGTGCTTTGAATAATTAAATTTGACTTCAAGAATTATGATCATGTTAATTAAGACATTTATACAACAAGAATACAAGAAAATAATGTAATTAGCTTAGAAAATTACAACAATCTAGATGAGAACAGGTCATTCAGCCCAACAAAGCTCGCCAGTTCCATCCGCGTAATTCTTCTAAAATAACATCGGGGGGTATTTTTCGTACGTGGATTAGTCGTTTAGCCGGATGTAATTGTTGATGATTTGGCCTGATCCTGGATCTGTCGGTTTTTCGAAACTCTTGCTGGAAGTGTTGTCATAGCAGCACATTGTAATCCTCAAACCTGCTCGGAGGAGGTTTGTTCTACGTAAACAATGATTAGTTTACACACGTAATCAGTGACGGTGCGTGGAAGTCATCCAGTCATGGCTTCGCCGTTCATGAATGAGCGACCAATTGATATTGGTGCAGAAATTATACGAAGAGAATTTCATATAGAGAGGGTTTTGCGCGATTGGCAAGATCCTTTATTGCTCCTGGAGGAAATTCTTTTCGAAAGATACCGCTTTAGCCAAGGGGGAATATTGTACCTCAAAGATTTATTAGCACCTTATATTTGAAGTCAAACTCGGTGAAGTCGGGCTCTCACAACCACACAGACAGTATGCATTGCTTTGAGGTTTTTTACAAGCGGCACTTTTTTATATACTGTAGGCGATGCGGAAAATCTAACTAAAAGTGCAGTTTGCCAGGCAATTCGTAAAGTCTGTTTGGCTCTGAAATATTTCCTTCGGGTTTTCATAGTGTTTCCTGGACACCTGCGTGTGTAGACAATAAAAGAGGCGTTTCATGCCATTGCAGGTAGGTAATACACGGGCCAAAACACCCACAGTTCCATAAAGAATCCCACAATCAGCCTAACATTCTCATTACCAGGATTTCCAAATGTGATTGGGGCACATGGGACTGATCAGAGTGGAGTTTGATCAAACATTATTTGGAAAATGTACTTCTCCTCCTGATGAATAATCAGACATAGTGTCTTCATCAAATATTTGACATTTGTCAATATCTCGTTGGTCAGACACAGGTTCAAGGGATATGACATTTCTTGCAACTGACCCAACAAAAAAGAGGGCTACATGGAACATACCTATGGCACACATGGAGGACAAATATATGCAATGACCATCCTTTACCTGAACTGAAGTGACCACTGCATCCTGCAACTGGTTCTGATGAGGAGCTTCCCCCTGGAATGCCCTCAGAAACAGGGCGATGGGCATTTTGCTGGAGAGCCAACTCTTCTGCAGGGGTTAGGTCTGGACCGTGTGGACCTCCACCTGTTTTTTGTTTGTCTGCCTTCTTATTAGCTTTAAAATTAATGTTTTTTATATTATATATGATTATTTATGTCAACAATTCTTTAGTTATATACCAATATTTACCAGTTTGAAGTATATTCTTGTACTTCACTTTAACCTGTTCCCATGTTCTCCTTGTGCTCACATTTGATCTGGAATTATGACATATTAAATAATAATTAATCTGACACATAGGAAATGAAACACTGCATTCAGTAAGTACAATGCACACTACTTAGCGTTTAATTTGTCGGCCACTTTTTGCCAGCTGTCTTTTCTGTTCTTGGCTGCTTTTGAAGTGTTACCCCCTGTGCATATTAAATCTTGAAATTCTTCATGTCCTTTGAATAAAAGGTCTTGCGCCGCGTGTGTGAAAAAAAAAATGCGCCCATTCTTTCGTCATTTTGTTACAGCCTTTCTAGACTCAATATATATGGGCTTTTCATTCAGCGCGGGCGCGCACATTCATCTCGGATGATTAGATCCAGCTAGACCAGGGGTAGGCAACGTCGGTCCTGGTGAGCCGCAGTATGTGCAGGTTTTTGTTCCAACCCAGTTCCTTAACGAGAACTCAATTATTGCTGATGAAGCACATATTGCTTAAGTGACATTTTGATGCTTCATTTTAGTGGTCTCGCTTGTTAAGGTTCTCCAACCTTAATTGCTTATTTCAATCTTAAACTGCTGCATTCAGTGTTTTAATTGCTCCTTATTAGCAATAAGATGTAAAAGACAAAGCAGCCAGCAGTTCTCCAGCCAGCTTTTTTCCAATTACATCTGTGTGTGTTCATCATGCACTGTTTGATTTAATAAAACACTTAATAGAAAAATGTGACACACTGAAAATGATCTGTTTTAGGCTTCATATCATTTGGATGATATCCTTGGAAAGGAAAAAAATCTACGATATAAGAGCCTTACATTGCACAGACTAACAAGCCATAAAATTAAATAAGGTCTGAGATTGGCAATGATTGGTTTCTAATTAAGCAATTGGGTTGGAATGAAAACCTGTAGCCACTGCGGCTCACCAGGACCGACGTTGCCTACCCCTGAGCTAGACTAATCTAATACACGGCTGCGTTTGAAAAACTGATCAATCTGGATGAGTTTCACTGGCATTAACTTATCCAAGATGAGGCACCTGATCTCGGATGATTTAAGCGACGTATGAAAAATACCCCCCAGGTCTAGTAGCTCCGGTAGCTTATTCCAAGTGACTATGTTTCTCTGTGTAAAGAAAAACCTTCTAATGTTTGTTTGCTTAACAAGTTTCCAAAGGTGTCCCCATGTTCTTGATGAAGTAATCATAATAGTCTCACTCCACTGTACTAATTCCCTTCATACTTTTAAACACTTTAATCATGTCTATTCTTAATTTTCTTTTGCTTAAAACACAACTGCAAAACTAAGAACATACTGTACCTTCAGATTTAAATGTTTGTGTATATTTTTACTTTTAATGTTGGTGTAATTGCAAAATGTTTGAAATATATTTTAATCCAGATCTGTGGTGTATTTATGTTCATTAGTAGTTAATTTGTGTAAGTATGTGGTCTCACTGACCATTTAGGGCCAGGTGAGTGAACTTGTGAGCTCCACCTTAGATTCTGCTCTAAAGATTTTGTTAGAGCCATCCAATAACTCTTTGCATCACAAGCTGTATTCTTTTATTTAGTCTTCCTGTCACCATTATCACCAATATATAAAATTAGTATCACCAGAATTTTTTTAATTCATTTATTTTTTTAAAAGGCATACATGTTAAATCTCGCACTGATCACTACAACATTTATTTACATAGCACATTTTCATGCACAGGATGTAGTTCGAAGTGCAAGAAAAGAAAAAAAAAAAAATAAGGTTAGAATAATAATAATGAATACATAATAGAAATAACTCAATAGATACTTGCTTAACATAGATATACCATAATTATTAGAAAGATAGGATCTTTATATACAGTATTGTTTTTTAAGTCTCTAAAATGGCTCTGAAGAAAACATCAGATGGTAAGGAAGGACAGAAAAATAAATACTAAAATGCATTAAAAAAAAACTTAAGATGAAAAAAACAAAAATCTGCATGGGTTCCAAACCCAAAAGACCAGCCAGCCCCCATTCTACCTAACATAAATGTACTTAACTAGTTCCTTATTGTTTTGTAGTCTTTGACATGGAGGGTTTGATGCAGTGGATCTTGTAGACAGTCAGTGCATCCACCTTCACCTTCAGTATCACAGGCTCCTGCATAGTGCCTTGATCAGGTGTTGGTGGTGGTGCAATATGCCACCACAGAATAAAGGAGAGAAAAGCAGAGATTAAAAATGATTATAAATCCATTAAGAATATAATAATTTCATGCATGTGAAGTCTATTAAGAGTTTAACTAAAATGTAGCAATGAAAAACCTACTTAAAAAAGTGTTTTCTAGGAGATTTTTAAAGCAATCCACAATGTTAGATGTTTCACTGCTGTTTCAATATTCCAGAAAAACGCAGTGTCACTGCCTCTTTTATGCTTAGCTTTTAAAATGATAAGCTGACCACTATTAGAAAATCTAAGGTTACAACTTGGAATGTAGGAGGACATGCATTCCAAAATATCGGAAGGAACAAGATATTCTATTAATCCATATTACTAACCGAGAATGGTAAACCGGAAGGCACGGACCCAGGTACACGGCGATGGACGCAGGAGACATAGTGCGCAGGCGCCTACAGCGCGCGTCTCATAAACCGCAAATGAAGTCTGATCCACTGTGAACGAAGGAGTCACGGCTCAAAAACAAAAGAGCTCAACTAACGAAGGAGTCACGGCTCAAAAACGAAATAGCTCAACTAATGCCACACAGAAAAGAGGATTCTGCACTGCACCCCAGAGTCAAACGGAAGACACTACGGAGTCCGCAAAGGTCCACCAAGATAGTACGGAAGGTGCGAGAAAGTATGAAAGGCGCAGGCGCCTACAACGTGCTTCTGAACTAAACGTCCACACTACACAGCATGGTCCGGGTAATAAGAATAAACAAACTCTCCGTATTAAACGTACGGCATCCTCACACGTCCAAACCATATAGCATATGTGAATCACATTACAGTGATGCATTATTAACAGTACAACCACAGAAAACACTCCGTATTAACAGTAAGTGCAATTATCCTTATTACTAACGGTAGACAACGGATAACTAATGGAGTCACGACTCCAAAACGATCCAGCTCCACTAACGGAGCTACAAAAGCGAGCCCGGATAAAAACAATAAACGTAAGTGCCTACAACGCGCGTCCGAAACAGCGTTAGCAAAACTGTCTCGGCTCCAAAACCAAACAGCTCGACTAACAGAGCTACAAAAACGAGCCCGCATGGACAAATACAATGAACATAGACACCTACAACGCGCATCTGAAACTGCGGAAGCAAAGCAGGCACGGGTTCAAAACGAAAGACCACAACTGACGGAGATACAAAAACGAGCCCGCCTAGATAAAATCAATGAACGCAGGCGCCTACAGCACGCGTCTGAAATGCCGCAAGCAAAGCAGGCACGGCTCCAAAAAGAAAGAGCTAGACTGACGGGGCTACAAAAACGAGCCCGCCTGGATAAAAAAAATGAACGCAGGCGCCTACAACGCGCTTCTCAAACAACGCAACCAAAGGAGTCACGGCTATATTATGTCCAAAGAATATTGAAGTTGATCGCATAAATAACCAGGTCATTGCGTTACTTCCTGGAGAAAGCCGCCTCTTTCTAAGTGCTGACGATGTTGATTCTGAGGACGAGAATGAGCATCTTAATTTCCCCTTAGAATATTTAAACACTATTAACCCAGCCAGGTTACCACAACACAATCTTAACCTTAAAATCGGGACAATAGTCATGCTATTAAGAAACCTTAATACTAAACAAGGTTTATGCAACGGTACACGTTTAGTCATCAACACCATGACAGACAATGTTATTGAAGCAAAAGTACTTACAGGATCACATTCTAACAATACTGTTTTGATTCCTAGAGTTGACCTTACAAGTTCAGACCTGGAATTACCTTTTACACTTAAACAACACCAATTTCCCATTAAACCTGCATTTGCCATGACAATCAACAAATCCCAAGGACAAATCATGGACAGAGTTGGCATATACCTCTCTGAGCCTGTATTTGGACATGGACAACTTTATGTTGCCTTCTCAAGAGTTCGGCGTTCTGACATTAAAGTTAAAGTTATAGATACTCCATACCAAGGAAAACTCATTCAAGGACAACACACCATCTTTACTACAAATGTTGTGTATAAAGAAATATTCCAATAAATCTTTCTAATGTGCCATGCTATGGGTTCTTTACTTCCTTTGTTCATCATCTACACCTTTACACTCCAATATATCTCATCCTATTAATGAACATTCATTAGGATTAATGAATATCATTTGCTGTCATTGTCATTCACTTAACTTCCCTGAAGAAACAACTGGCACTACAACTAATGAGTTTACACGTTGTTGTCAAAAGGGTCAGTTTAGACTGCCTCCTTTAGATGACTTTCCTGAATATCTTCGGAAGCTTCTAACTAACAATGTACCCAAAAGTAAAAACTTTATGGACTGCATTGGATCCTACAATAGTTCATTTGCTTTTGCATCTTCCGGGGTAAATATCAGGCCACCAGCTGGCAATGGCCTATACTGCTTTCGCGTATGTGGACAAGCATTACATCGGATTGGAACAGTGCACCCTGAACCATATCACGAACGCAACTATGCACAAATCTACGTGTTAGATCCAGATGTTGCAATCTATCAACGGATGTCCCTTCCTGAAAACAAGCAATACACAGAGCTGATAATGAGAAACGTCGCTGAAGTCATAAACAGTCACCCATTAGCTAAGTCTACAAAAGTACTTACAGGATCACATTCTAACAATACTGTTTTGATTCCTACAGTTGACCTTCCAAGTTCTGACCTGGAATTACCTTTTACACTTAAACGACGCCAATTTCCCATTAAACCTGCATTTGCCATGACAATCAACAAATCTCAAGGACAAACCATGGACAGAGTTGGCATATACCTCTCTGAGCCTGTACTTGGACATGGACAACTTTATGTAGCCTTCTCAAGAGTTCGGCGTTCATCTGACATTAAAGTTAAAGTTGTAGATACTCCATACCAAGGAAAACTCATTCAAGGACAACACACCATCTTTACTACAAATGTTGTGTATAAAGAAATAAGGTCAACAAAAAAAAGATACATTATTTTCCAGCATCTTGCAATGTTCTTTAAGTGCAAAAATGCAGTCTTAATAATATGGTTAAGGAGTAGTTTTAAAGTTTAGGTCGGAGTCCATGATTGCACCTAATTATTTTGCTTCTGCCTTAACATCTAATACTAAGTGATCAAGGTTATTTCTAAGACCTTCACTATTTAAATTTCTGCCAACAACTACAATTTCTGTTTTTCCAATATTTAGTTTGAGAAAGTTACCTCTTCATCTATTCAGAAATATAAGTAATGCATTGGATACAGAGAGTCCAGAGCATTAGGGTCATCAGGTGCTGTAAGTAAAGCTTTGTATCATCTTTATAACTCTGGTAGCTCACCTTGTGCTTAATCTGGCCTAATGGGAATGTGTAGTTTGAAAGTAAGAGTGGGTGCAGAATAGATCCTTGCGGTACACCATATACAATATCAGGGATCCGTGAACTACAATCACCACAACTAACAGAGAATTTTTGACCTGTTAAAGCAGACTGAAACCAATGTAAGATCTGCCACTAGCAATATTCCAATCTGCATTTTTAAGGCTAATACCAATCACTAACTGTAATGTCTCTAGAATTGGCCAAGTCCAACAGCAATATTTTTTCTTTATCCTTTTACATTTTTTAGCAAATCTGCACTATGTAGAGGCCATATGTTCTATGTTAAAGTGTTGTCTTTGGTATTTTTACAATTAAACTGCAGTCCACCTGTTTATTTATATTAACAAAATAAAATTCTGCAGGCTTATTGTTTAGTGACCATAAAAATACTAAAATAAATAAAATAAAAAATACTTAAAATACATACTGTACTTACAGTATTTAGCTAATAAAACATGTATCCATTGTGACAATAGAGGCACTGTCGACCCCTTGAACCCTCAGACCAAACGTCAGACACCAGATAAAAGTCCAAATATAATATTTATTAGGACAATAATGTGCACAAAGCACCCTCCACTCCACTATACTCCAATAAATCAATAATCACAAATAAACAATCACTACAATCCTCCACTCCCAGACGTGTTGCCACCCTTCCACCCAGCTCAGCTCAACGTCTGGGATTTCCCACAATCCTTTTATAGTCCTTGACCCGGAAGTGGTTCTGTCCCTCAGTACATGTGACTTTCTATTTTACCATGTAAGTTAAAAACTTCTCCTTTTCTTCAGCCCGGAAGTATATCATTTCTTCCGTTCCCGTGACTTGGAAATACTTCCGGGCTATACGGAAAGCATAAATCCCTGAGCCTCCCTGCAGCGACTCCTGGTGGCCCCCATGGTATCCAGCAGGGCTGTGCATTAAAACTCCAAGGTCCATGAGGCCCTGCTTCAATTCAGGGCACCTCCATGTTGCAGGGATGGCTCCATGTGGCGGCCTGGGGGTATTGGTCGGACTGTATGGCCGGCGATCCCTCACACCATAATGTAATTTACTATAAAAGAAGCAACAATTCCAACAAATGAAAATAGAGCAAGCATGATTAACAAGTTTACAAGTAAAATGGGCAAATTAGGCTCTTAAACTAACAAGCAAATTGTTTATTAAGCAACAATGGCAGATTCTTCTTCTTTTCCTGATTCTTCAAATTCAGGATGTGAGCTGCTGTTCTAAATAGAAGCTCATTTACCATCCAAACTCAGACAAGGAGTGTCCATTTAATTAAAGGGCAAAATGAAAATGTCTGAATTCATTAAATAACTTTTCTTTTTTTTCTGCCAAGGATATGCACCTCTGTGTTGGCAGGGCTCCTTTGGTCCTGTTCCAAGTTCAGCTGGACGACCTATTCATCTGCTGTCCCTCTCCATGCATAGGACAACTCCTCAAAATCATTTTTCATAGTTTATTACTCCGCTTTCATTAATGTTAAAGCCAATGCTTTTGTCTTTCCTCTTTTGAAGTCTGCCTGGCTCCTCTCTGTTTACAGAAAGTGTTCCGGCAACAACAAAACAAAGCACTTGTACAAGAATTATAATGCTTTCTGTAGTGGCACAGTTACAGCTTAGAGAAGGTGAACTGAAAAAAAAAGTTTTTTGAGAACTGTACCAATCAACGATCAAGTCATTAGGTGTGACAACTGTCTGGTTCAGATTGGAGCATCACTACTGGTCATATTACCTCTGTTTCTGCATGGGTCTTCCTCTGGGTGCTCAACGTTTCCTCCCATATCTCCAAAGACTTGCAAGTTAGATTAACTGATGACTCTAAACTGGCCCAGTGTAAATATGTTTTTAGCCATGGAAAACATATTTAAATTTTAATTTTTCATTCATTTTTCAGTGCTGTTCATTTGTTACAATAGTTTCTGTTAATGTTGCTCTGACACGTTATTATTTACTAGATAGGCTTAATGTATTATTTTTTTATAATTTTTTAAGGTTATTTGTATGCTGTCTTTTTAAATGTCACTATGTTCCCTGTGTTTTGCAGATGGAACACCAAGAGACAGGACCAAACCTGTCCATCACTGCTAGGGAGCACCCATAATCATAAAATAAGGGTGGAAAATGAGTCTCATGTTGTTCAAAATTCTCCAGTGTAGTTTGGTGATATTATTGTAAGTATTTTATTTTACTTGATTTTGATTACTGGTTCTCAACTTTTTCTGCGATGGTTATTGAATTCTTATAGATTGTGACTTTGATACATACTTGCTTAGGATTGACTTTTAGGCAACTCCTTTCACTCTTTTGAGCCTTTTCTTGTAAATAAATATCATTTTTTATAAAGTTCTTTTTGCATGTGTCTCTTTACTAGCAAGAGTTTCCACAGTTCTTTCTCTGGTAAGACATATTTCAATATATTGAGGTTTGAAAGCCTGTTCTCCATTTTGGGGCCTACACAATCCCAAGGCTTCCCATTTGCCTAGACCAGGGGTGCCCAACTCCAGTCCTGGAGGGCCGCAGTGGCTGCAGGTTTTCATTCTAACCCTTTTCTTAATTAGTAGCCTGTTTTTGCTGCTAATTAACTTATTTTGAATTAATTGTAATTGACTTGCTCTTGAACACTCAGACTCCTTAATGGTTTCTTTTTCCTTAATTAGCAGCCAAACAATAATGAAATACAAAATGAGCCAAAACATGGCAAGCAAACCGTCATACAAAATCTGAAAATAAAGAAAGGTGAAGGTCTCAGGAATGCTGATCTGCTCTTAGAAAAGATAAAATTCACAATTTCAGAAATGTCTGATATTGCACAATGAGAGCAGCAACAAGCCATGGAATTAAAGAACGGGTTTAATTAACAACAGGAATCGGCGCCTAATTAAGCAACTGCTTGGAGTGAAATTGGTTGGAGTTTGAGGCCCTGACTTAGTTGGTCCTCTGTTGGCTCCCTCACTTCACATTTCACTTCTGTTTGGATGACACTTAAGTAAAGAAATGAAGCAATTCAGAGGTATGATGAAGAAATTCAGGGAAACATTTCTTAAAAACCAAGTCAAATAAAATTAATTCAAAAGAAGTTAATTAGCAGCAAAAACAGATCACTAATTAAGAAAAGGGTTAAAATGAAAACCTGTAGCCACTGCGGCCCTCTAGGACTGGAGTTGGGCACCCCTGGCCTAGACAGCCAGGCTACCTGGAAGTGAACCCTTATCTGGGCAGACTAGTAGGGAGTCTGACCTGCATTTTGACTCTGTTTTGGAAGTCTCACTTCCTTTTGCCATCTCAACAAAATGTGTTCATAACTGGATCCTGTGATGGACTGGTGACCTATCCACGGTTGGTCCCTTTCTTGCACCTGTTGCTGCAGTAATAGGTTCCAGACCCTTGCAACCCTGATATGGATTAAGTGGATGTGAAAATATTGTTTTTATTATATTTATTTTTAATACCACTGATGCTTTAGAACTACTTACATTTTGCTTTTGGTAAAAACTAATTTTAGAAACAAGACCCATGTTGAATATAATTATCTCATCTTTACTTAATGGCATTGTTTTTGATTACTTCAAAGTGTCTAAAGTTGTACCTAATTTTAAAATGTAAATTTAGGTCCAAGTGTTCTTAAGAATAAAATGTTAAGTTGAATTTGTAACTTTAGCCTTATTTTAAAACAAACAAACAAAAAAACATTATTAGGCTGTTTTTTTACCCTGGGCACAACATACGTAACAGACATGATTTATACAAGACTAGCCAACCCGCATGGTACGCCGCATAATCAGGCCGCTTTTTTAATGATTTTTAAGCACAGGGAGAAAATTAACATTTGAAAAATCGGTAATGTAATAAATCACCAAGAAAAGTAACATTTCATGTGCCCACCCCCAACTCGTCACCTGAGTCGTTTTCCTCTTTGCACAGTCCACATGCACGTGTGAGTCACGTAGACTTTTCATTGTTGTTTGCGGTTTTGGCTTCTTTTCTATATATAATCCACCCGACCATGGTATTCCCGGGGGTTGTGGGTTTACAAAGGGCAGGGACGTAATCAGTGCGAGCGTATGACCCGCTAGCCATGTTTTTGAAAGTTTGGCCCTGTGCCTTATTAATTGTCATCGCAAAGGCAAATCTAACAGGAAATTGTCTTCGTGTTAAAGTAAAAGGCAAATTATCCGCGACAAACAAACTGTTTTACACACTGCACTACGCCGCATAATCACGCCGCTTTTTTAATGTTTTTTAAGCAGAGGGAAAAAAATGAACATTTGCAAAATCCGTAACACTGCTTTCAGTAAGTACAATGCACATGCGTTTAATTTGTCTGCCACTTTTTGCCAGCCGTCTTTTCTGGTTTGGGCTGCTTTTACAGTGTTACCGCTTGTGCATATTAAATCTTGAATCCTTCGAGTAACTAATTAACTAACTAACACCCACCCAGCTTGTGTGAAAAAAATGCACCTATTCTTTCATCATTTTGTTGCAGCCTATCAAAGACTTGCTGATCATGTTTTTTAGACTCAATATACACTGGCTTTTCACTCAGCGCGAGGGCGCGCATTCATTTCGGATTATTACATCCAGCTAGTCTGCTAGACTAATCTGCTACACGGCTGCGTTTGAAAAACCGACTTATCCCGGATGAGTTTCACCGGCATTAATGATTAGGAATCTGGTTGGAACAAAACCCTGCATCCACAGGGGTTCACCAGGACCGAGTTTGGGAAACACTGCTGAACACAGACGAAACCGACTCAGGTGAGGAGTTGGAGCAGGCAAAGTGGTTGCAGCTATTGATTATTCAGTGTTGTTTGCCTGGGTGTCTGATCTGCTTGACGGGATCATAGATAAAAGGAAAACAATGTGAAGGCAATGTCACAGGTGATCCTGTGGTATAGCGGGTCCACAGCTCCCCTTCAAAAGGCCATTTTTAAATAAGTAATCATCGCACTCACAGCGTAGCGAGGGGCGTGGAAGTGTGGCTGAAACGGTTTCCGGGTGGAGTCGTGCTGCGGCCGTTTCTCCCCTGTGCAGTGTGCGAGCGAGTGAGGAGAGAGAGAAAGCCGGTAAGTTAGAGTGAGCGAGAGCAGGCTCGCAGGTAATGTGTTCCTGTGGTATAGCGGGTCCATAGCTCCCCATCAAAAGGCCATTTTTAATCAGGCGACTGACAGTAGTGGAGTCAGGCACAGAGAAGGTCAGCTGGTGAGAGAGTGTCTCGACTGTTGCAGGGCCTGCATCGGTGAAGCAGGTGAGATGCTAATGAAAAAGAGGCACAGGGCTTATTGGTTTTTAAAGACTACTTCCTTTATTGTGTTTTAACCTCAGTTTTAAAGGATTGCGTGGCTCTCTCTCTCGCACTGCCTGTGTGTGTGCCTCTGTCTCTCTGTGGTGCTACCTGTGTGTGTGTGCGGCTCTCTCTCTCGGGCTGCCTGTGTGTGCCTCTGTCTCTCTCTGGCGCTGCCTGTGTGTGTGCACGGCTTTCTCTCTCGTGCTGCCTGTGTGTGTGCCTCTGTCTCTCTCTGGCGCTGCCTGTGTGTGTGCGCGGCTCTCTCTCTGGCGCTGCCTGTGTGTGTGTGCGGCTCTATCTCTCAGGCTGCCTGTGTGTGCCTCTGTCTCTCTCTCGTGCTGCCTGTGTGTGTGCCTCTGTCTCTCTCTGGCGCTGCCTGTATGTGTGCATCTGACTCTCTCTCTCGCGCTGCCTGTGTGTGTGCGCGGCTCTCTCTCTCGCGCTGCCTGTGTGTGTGCTCGGCTCTCTCTCTCGCGCTGCCTGTGTGTGTGCTCGGCTCTCTCTCTCGCGCTGCCTCTTTGTGAACCAAGGTTCCACTGAGGTTGACTAATGAAAAGTCAGCGTGGCTCAGAGCTGCAAGTGGACTGTGGCACAGACAAACAGAAATGACGGCATGTTTTCCGAGGCGTCTCGTCCGAGTTGGTGGGCGTGACTCTGCGAGTTTTCGTCGTATCCAATGGTCTAAGAGTTGGTGAGCGTGGCTCCTTCCTGCGTGCGCCATTGGCATCTTACTTGTCGGCGGTTTAGTGAATCCATGCCCCTTCCAGCATGCTTTCCATGGGTGGCTACTTGTCGGCGGCTTAGTGAATTATATATATAGATATTCTAGTATCTTTTAATACTATTCTTAATGATCAGAAAACTTCAAAACACCCTACATACAGTGGATATCCAAAAACATTCCAGCCCTTTATTTCATGTTTTGTTGACATAAAGGCTGAAATTAAAACAAATTACAGCTTTAGATTACTTTTTTGCCATGTAAGTTGTTCAACTATTATAATTTTTAGAAAGGTTGATAATCAAAATAGAAGACCTTTAAGATCACAGACTAAGGAAACCTCAGAAAAATTGTTTAGAAACAAGTGGAATAAATTAAAAAGGTTTTGTTATAATTTTTATTGATATGTTAAGATGTAGACAATTAAGGGCAGCACTATGTATCACTCAGTGACGTTTGATTTCCCAACTCTCTTTACATTAAACAAGAGCTCTGTCACTTTTTTGGCATGTGGAAATACAGAGGCTCAAAAAGAAATTGAAATGCATGCTCTGATTGGAGTGCCAGCTATTGCAAACTATCTGAGTCTGCCAACAAGAAAAAAAAAAAAAACGGTGCCTGTTATTTATTCTTAAAACACTCCAATTCTGTTTATTTGAAAAGCTCCCTCTTGGGCATATGCACACATTCATATGCATACTGATGTATGTTTTTTATTTTTCTCAGTCATCCATCAGTGTATTTTATGCAGTTATTTTCCCATCTCTAGAAAGTACTGTATGTAAAAAAGTTTGTAGCTGGCAAAACTGCTACCTCACAGACCCAGTATTCCATGGGTGTTGTCCTTTTGAAGTTTGCATATTCAGGTCTGTTTGGGTTTACCACCAATACTCCAGTTCTCATCCCACATCCCAAAAAACGTGACGGTTAGGTCAAGTGGTGATTCCTAATTGCCCCCATATGATGGCGAATGTACATGTTTACATGAGTGGTCCCTGTGATGAATTGGTGCAGGGCTATTTTCTGTCTTGTGCCCAAATGCTGTGGGGATAGGCTCTAGCCCCCAAAAACCATGACCTTAATTAAGTGGGTCTGAACATGAGATGAGTTAATATGGTGCCAGACAAATTGAGAATATTTAACCAAAGGGAAAATCGTCTAATTGTCCTTATTTCAATATCAAATTTAAAGTATGAACTAAATACATACTGCAATATACTATAAGAAGTATACAGTGCGGAAAATGCAAAATGGTCTTTAATTATGTGAGTGATGGACAACATAAACATGAACACTTAAGGGAGGAGTCGGACAGACAAAGATCCTCAAAATGACATTTAAGATTTTGGGTTTATAATGAAAGAGGTCTGTGGGGGCTTTGGTTTTAAATTTAAATAAATAAAGTTTGCTCAAGCTCAGAGAGGGTGCGGGTGTGAATGACAGTGAGGCACAACAGCTGACCGTGCAGTTCGGTCAATTGCCTCGTTCATGTTCTGCAAGCAGTAATCAGAACCAGCCAGCCTGCATCGTTTAAAGGTGTATGAAGGATCATGAACAGAGAAGGGAGGGAACAAGAGAATAAGACAGAAAGAATCACAGGTTTAAGAGAAGAGGATATGGAGGCAGGATTGTGGAGGAGCCTGTGCTGTATAGAGTGAAGGCAGCCAGCTGGAAGATAGACGCAACAGGAGCATACAGCCAGTGCTTGAAGGTAACATTGTTGCTCTGGCTGAATGCTTCAGGAAGGAGCAGGGCGACCAACTGCTCTGGTTAGGATCTTGCCATAAGGCTGTACGGTGACAGCAGACAAGAATTGGAGCAGAGTTCACAGGGTCTCCGTGGAAGCAGAAGTGGCGAAGGACACAGGCCATTCAGGGGTTGACTATACCCATTTGTGGACGTTGCCTGTCACTGTACAGACCTGAACAGGGAGCACCAGGGATATCAGTTGTGAAGTGAAGCACTTTGCTCATTTATGACAGATCCTGGTGTGGATTTTAACCTTTATTTTATTGGATTATTTATTGTTTGTTTATTGATTTTAACCTCCACCCAAACACCTGTTTTAATTATTGATTATTTATTTTTTATAAAAAATTACCACTGCACCAATTGCACTAATTCTTGGTTTGTAATACAAGCACAAAGCATTTTTCACCATCTCTTGAGTGCATGTACTCTCCTTTGCCCAGCTCATCTTCAGACATGCTATCGATGGTTCTGGGTATCTGGGAACTGCCAAGGACAGTGGTACCAACATGGACCACCACAGGTTTTTCTTGTGGGTGTATGAACTGCTGTTAATACTTTATGTAGGCTGAATACATTTTAAAAGAGTTACAATCTAGTCCCAAAGGGGTGTATCTTAAGCATTCAGTCACAAAGAAGTAAATCATATATTTCTGAAAATTTTTATCTTTCACCTCCAAAAATAAGCATAAAAATAAGCAGCACCAAAAATAAGCAAATGCTTCTGCCTTATTTTGTTCAGTCACATACAGAGTCTTCCTGTCATTTCTACATCACAGTATGTCCAATTATTAAATAATGAACACACTACCAGCTTATGTCTACTGTGTGTATAATCACTCCTTGATTCAGAGCGTATAATTATAACGCTATACTTGCAAATCATCCGTCCATCCATCTATTGTCCAACCCGCTGAATCCGAACACAGGGTCACGGGGGTCTGCTGGAGCCAATCCCAGCCAACACAGGGCGCAAGGCAGGGAACCAATCCCGGGCAGGGCACCAACCCACCACAGACTTGCAAATCATGCTTGCGAAAGTTTCGGAATAAAAGCGTTAATGAAATGATGATGATGGAGAGAAGAACATCACATATTACAGTAAGAAAGGAGATTATTTTAATAAGTAATGACTTGTGAGAGTACTCAATATTAGAATAGTCACATGATTATTATGGGATGTTATTATAGTCACTTACTACAGCATGAATATTTACAATACAAACGGTAACATGAACAGGTTAACAGAACATATTGGATAAGAAGGGCAATGCAGAGCACATGTAAGTCAGTATGTGTGAAGTGTGGCCATCAGGTAATGTAGTGTACCAACATCTAAAATAATTGTCGGAAAACACAATTTGTTGCATAAACGTTATTGTCAGCGAAAATATTCCCCTGTGTGTATCTAGCAAGTACCTGTACGTTTAACCTGGGTTTCGATGTAACTCTGAAAAATTATAGTGTACCACTGGCCTTGGTTATAAACAGGGCCTGGATAATAAACCATGACATTAACACTAGAATTACCAAAGCCTACGAAAAAACTCGTAAATCCGGCCCACCTTAAATCCCTTCACACCTCTCCATCAACGTCTTTTGTCTTGTAAATGTGCTGATCTAGACAAGCAGCAAGCAGCCTACTATTGCAGTAAAGCAGTGGCACCAGATACCACATCGATACCAATAAGAGTTTTTAGAGTTACTAAAGGTTTATAAATATTGTATTATTCGTATTTCTGTACAAGTGACTAACAGACAGAGATGCAGTATGCACAGCTAATCAGCAACTCAAGTCAGGGTATGCAAGACTAAAGTAGTAAATCTTAAGCCTGGTTTTATAATATATAATATTAAATGTAAGCAGGCAGATCCACAGTTTTGGAGCCATGTAACTAAAACCTCGACCTCCCACTGATGTTTTATTAATCTTTGATTTCTTAAGTAGGCCAGCATCTTAAGATCTCAGTATGCATTCTAGTTTGTAAGTGATGAGAAGTTTAGATAAATATGCAGGGCCTTGACCATTTAAGGCTTTATATGTTAAAAGGAGGATTTTGAAATCAGTCCTAATTTTAAGGATTTCAGAAATGGACTTATGTGTTCATACTTTCTGGTTCATGTAATAGTTCATGAAGCAGCATTTGAATTAATTAAAAGCTGTATACAGAACAATTTGAACATTTATGTTAGGTAGAATGTCCAGTGGCAGCTGGGTGGTTTTCTGGCCTTGGAAATCCTGCAGATTTTGGTTTCTCACTGGCTTAAACATTTTTTTTATTTTCTGTCCTCCTCGACCATCTGACCTTATCAGAACAGGTGAGGGGACGCTGGCGCACGCATGCTGTTGCCGCTCCTCCCTGTTAACAACACTTTTCGCTAAATTCGCTAATTCTGTACTTTCTTACACTTGTTTTATTTCTTTTATTGTACGTATAGTTCCTGGATACAGCTGACTCGAATTGCATGGATTTGGCTTAATATTTATAGATTTTATGGACTCCACTTTAACTGGGAACAGCTGAGTCTGTGGATGACGGGACGAGACCTACGAACATTTCTTTGTACCTGGCCATCTAGGACCTCGGGATGATCTGTCTCCGTGATTATATTCGCTTTGCTGATCTGCTCCCATTTCATCTTACAGTACTCTACGACTGGGAACTAATTTGATGTTCATACTAACCTGGCTTATGGCTCCAGGGCGATCATGCCTGAAATTACCAAGCGTTGCTGTTTGTGGCTGTGTATTGGAACATCCAAATCCTGCTACCTCCTCCTGTTATGCTTTCTGCTGCTTGCTATCGCTGCTCACCTATGCTACCACACCTGCCTGTCCTACCGGTTCTGCTGTGCTGTGCTGCTTCTCCACTGCTATTCAGATAAGTATTGCCCAGTATCATGCGAAAATACTCTTATGATAAACTCCTTCTTATTAAACAGTTTGTCCAGAGCAAATGGTCTGACTGGAACATCCTAAAAGACGCCGGTATTTTGCAGTGCCCGAAATATGTACATCGCGGGTCAGGTTGCCGCCACCGCTGGGCTGCGAATGAAAAGACCACCGGCAGCATTTCCTCAGGAATAAGCCATCCTTCTCATGGCCCTGGAAATAGAAGTGTCAGTGTGCCAAATTTACATTATTTGGAAATAAACCCTGATCATGGCTCTGTGCAAAAAGAAGCCTCATTATCTAATATTGCACTGTTTAACTTGACATCTCTTAATGGCAAAGCATTGGTGCTGTCAGAACTCATCACTGACACCAAAATTGATAATCTGTGTTTAACGGAGACATGGCAAAAACCAAATGAATTTACGTCTCTCACAGAGGCGACACCTCCCGGATTCACTTTCCATACAGAGCCTCGCAGCTCAAGGCAAGGTGGTGGGCTTGCAGTAATTGTCAGAGCAGACTTAAACATCAAACGAATCCCAATTGACTGTCCATTGTCTTTTGAGTGTATGGCTCTTAAACTAATAACAGAATCAGGTCCTGTATCACTCATTGTTCTTTATCGTCCCCCAAAATACAATGCATCCTTCTTATCCGATCTAATTGAACTTTTGACCCACCTAAGCTCTTACTCTCAGAGAATTATCCTTCTTGGTGATTTCAACATCCATGTTGACATTACTACATCTAAACTGAGAAATTAATTCCTATCCTTACTGGACTGTTTTGACTTGACACAACATGTTGATTTTCCCACCCACTCTGGTGGTCATATACTGGACCTGATCTGCACTTCTGGACTATCTGTTGCCAACATTTACAGCACTGATTTGGGACTCTCTGACCATAAAGCAGTATTTTTCACTGTCTCACTGCCTTTCCCTCCTCTTACCTGTAAACGAAAATTTCTTACAGAAACCTTAAAAACATCTGTCCCTCTATTCTTTCTGGATCCGTTTCTGATCTTTTACTGTCTGTACTTATTCCATCAACACTAGATAGTCTTGTTGACCACTATAACTCAGCCCTTCATTCAGCATTAGATAAAACAGCTCCTTTAAAACATAAGGAGGTTTCCTTTAAACGTTCAGCTCATTGGTATAATTCAGAATTGCGATCTACTAGATTGCATCTAGTTTTAATGTATTTTTTCTTTGCTTGTAACTATTTCTGTGACATGTTGTAAAGCATTTTGAGCTACACCCTTTGTATGAAAATGTGGTATAGAAATAAATGTTGCTTTTGCCAGTGAGTAATGCATTGCAGTAGTCAGTCCTAGAAATAAATGCATGAATTAATTATTCAGTATTGTGCATATTTAGAAACAACTACATTTTCCAACATTAGAAAAAATCTGTTTTGTACAGTTTTGTAATTTGTGTTTTAAATGACATGCTAGTGTCAAAGATAACAGATAAAATGTGTGCAGATTCAGCAAAACTAATGGTGATTCTAATTAGGTTACAAAGTTACAGAATGTTGTTTCAGTCATCACTATCCCCCCAATAAATAGAATTTTTGTTTTTTTGTATTCAGAGCAACAATTATAATTATAGTGATAATTATAATTATTATCCATCCACTCCGTTAACCCACTTACACAATTAATTGAAGATAGCATGACAGAAACGCCATTTGTTCCAAAAGAAAGGCATAATTGAGCTTCATCATACAAGCGAAAATTAATGTTGTTTTCTAAAGATAGTTCTTAATGGAAGCATATAAATAAAATAGTAAAGGTCCTAGTACTGAGCCTTGCAAGACACCATTAATTTCTGAGTATAATGATGGAGTACTGCCAGTACATTTCTGATGTACTTGTAACTATTTGATAAATAAGAACTAAACCAGGCAAGCACAGTGCTTGGGAGCGCAATGTAGTTTTCCAGCCTGTGTAAAAAAATAGAATGGTCAATTTTATTAAAGGCGGTGCTTAAATCTAATTTCCTTAATCTGAGGATATTAGTATGTCATTTACAATACGGGTTAGTCCTGTTTCTGTGCTGTGACTGGTGCGGAAGCCAGACTAGAATTTCTCAAATAAATTTTGATATGTAAGGTGAAACTGAAGCTGAGTACCAACTTCTTTTTTTGAAAATCTTTGAAAGATAAGGTAACTTTGCAAAGTGTCTGCAATTATTAAGCATATGTGGGTCTAGCTCTGGATTTTTAGACAATGGTCTGATAACTGGCACCTTTAGTGTATCAGGAACTGCACTGTTCACTCAGTAATGAGCTGTTAATGATGCTAAGAGTGAGTGCTGCCATAAACATCTGTTGAGCTTTTTACTATTTTAGGTGGCACTTGGTTTGAAGAACAAGCAGTAGGTTTCATTTTAGAAATTAAAGTTATGATTACTGTTCATTTATCCAAATGAAAATTACTAAAGTGATGTGTGCAAGACGAGACTGGGTTTCCTAATCTAGTACTAAATTTGCAAGGTGTTCATAAAGTTTTCACTAACGTTGACTGTAGGTATTTTGCATTGTAGTTCAGAATTACCATTTGTTAGATTAGCCACTATTCTAAACAGTATGAAAGGTTACTGTTGTTCTGTATTAATTTAGAATAGTAGTCCGAGTGGTTTACAAAGAGAGCTTTTTTATACTTTTAAACTCTCTCTGTCCATGCAATTTGGAAGACCCGCAACTTTGTTGCTCACCATCTAATCTTCAGTTTTTGTCATTCCAATATACTGTAAGAGCTTGAATGCTCTCATTTTCTGGCACTTTAATCCCTTTTGTTTTGATAGGAACTACTGTTTCCAAACCTCTTTCAAAGTCACATTATAATTTAATGTTAGCTGATCTAAATTGTTTTCCACAGTTGTGCTTGAGACTCTCAAAATATCTACAAATTTTGATGAAGAGTTACAGTCTAGATGTTGCACTGTCCTTATTTTAATATGAGGGCATACTGGTAAAAGCCAAACCATTTCAAACATAATTAAGTAGTGATCAGATATAATTTAATTTAATGGTGTAATATTTAAATTTTAAATTGTAAGTATGTTTGGCTATGACAATGAGTAGAGTCATTGACAATCTGGCAAAACCCTACTGAGTTTAACAAATCAGTAAAATATTTGCTGAAAGTCTGTTTCCACATCAATGTGCATATTAAAATCCTCAACATCAATAAATGATCATAATTAATCTGATAAAATGCTGCCAAATTCAGTCATGAACAATGAAGATGGCCCCAGATCTGTACTTGTCTTGGACTTAATAAATACTTATACATACAATATATCTGTGAAGTTGCATTAAATAGATAAAGTGATGTGAAAAGAAATATCTTGATCACTAAATATCAAAAGAAAATGACCAACACAATTCTGTTTTTTCAAAATCTACAAATCCAACGTAATTTTAGTTCATTGAACTTTTCCCTGCCTTAATTTGATTATTATTTTACTAACTTACTTTGATTCACAGACTTCTAATCCTAATAATTTATCTTTCCACTATAGAATATTTTTATAACAACTGTGGGATACCCCAAAACATACTGTAAGACAAATTATTTTATTTTTTAATTTGGGAGTTCTTGTTTCTGTGCTGTCAAGCAAATTCAAGTGTCAATGTCCCCATGTGCGTAATTGAATGAAAAATGTTCTACTGTACTTATAAATAGAATATTTTCTTATTTCCTGGTAATGTACTCGCCTTTCTGTTTTATCCAAAGGTTTCTGGTTGTATATGGCTTCCGGACTCATATAAAATGTTATTTGATAATTAAGTCAACCGTGAATACATTCACATTAAAATTGGCATGCCTTTCCTATTTGAATTTAAGACATGCATAGCATAGAAAATATTTTGAAATATTGTTCCCAGGAGTTCTTTATGGATAAACGTAATGGCCTGGCAGTTTCCTTTGCTGCTTAGGTGGTATTCCATAGCTTTTAGGTATTTCTTTCTATGACGTTGGGATTAGCATTATTCTATTATCCAGTTACCCACGTCTACGTCTGGCAAAATACACACCACTCCCTAAGGATAATCATATTGACAGTGTGCATTCAGTTTTAAGTTCAATTTTATTGTCATATGTACGTGATACAATGAAATACTTAAGTGTTTTTGAGAACGCAGCAACACAACTGGCCATGGGAGGATTGTGTTCAGTAAGTAGCCGGAGCCATCTAGACAATAGCATAAGCCTCATTTTTTTTGCAAGCTTAGTATTGCTGAACAGCTGGATGAAAGCTACAGAATTGGCATTAGAAGGTACAACAAGGAGGGAACCAAAAATCAACACATCCTTTACAGAATAATAGATATATATATATATATATACATATATATCTATTATATGATGTGTTTCTAGGGAAATCCCGCCTGGCTCTGGGGCAGCCAATGACGTCACTTCCGGTTCCGGTCCTGATGACATCACTTCCCATACTGGCCTTTAAAGCCGCCATCTTGTTTCTAGTGAATCAGTTCTGTTTTGGATTCAGTCATGTGAACATGTCTGTTCTCTTTCATCAATTTTGCAGCCGGGAAAAATTATACGGGTGGCTACCCCAAACCTTCTCATTGTCTTTTGGTCATTTTTGTGACAGTGGCAGGATGGTAGAATCCCAGAAGAAAATGAATCATGACCAGGTGGGAGAGTACTGGGGCCAAGCTTCCAGGTGGGGGGTTTGTCCTGGATTTCAGCAAGAACCGGTGCAGACTCAGCTCCCTTTGTCTAGTTCCGGGCCACATAAAATAAATAGGGAGTGTGTTGATGGGACACACAGAAGTGGGCTGGTCTCTATAGGGGAAGCAACAGGGACTTATTATGCTCTCTCGGAGGAGAGAACTGTCCTCCCCACGGGGGCCAAGGCCCCATAGCAAAGTGGGAATTCCCCAGACCAACAGGTGAGGTTATTATAGGCATGGAAGCTAGATCCTGAGTGATCTATCCAAGAGCAGGCTGATGCTCTTTGGGAAACGGTGGCGGGATGGTTAAAACCCACCAAGTGCACTACCTTCCAGATCCTAAAAAAGGTAGCTTGTTTCTTGTTAATAAACAGCCTTCCCGACCATTTCACCCAGCCGGTCTGGGGAGACTTTTCTAATATGAACGAGCTCATCGAAACATCTAGGACGGCCTCACAATTTGGGAGAGCAGAACAGTCCTTTAGCGGATACTGTGGAGATTACGACCCTTCTTATCTGCCCCCTCAGCATAAACCGGAGTTTGCACCGGAGTCCCCAAACCTAATTTGGGCCTAGTAACAGTCTGGAATCATCCGTTGCAGGTTGTCTCCACACCGTGTACTCAGCCGGCAGAGAGAGATATGGGAGGCCAAAAGGAGGAGGGTTATTGCAGAGTGGGCCATTGCAGAGTGTTGCGTCATCAGTTCGCATCTCGGCGGAGCGGGATGACTCCCCACCCCTTGAGGTCAGACCGGACCTTCTCTCAGAATTAAGATTTCAGTTTAGTCAAACGCTGACCTCGTTTAAAAGGGAACAATGGAATGACGATTCCCTTAAATTTGCAAAGAATGCAGTTATACTAGTCAGTGGCCAATGCACCCATCAGCCCATTCCACAGGGGCCCCACTTTGTTATTGAAAATGATTTATTATATCGGGTCAGTGAGCACCAGGGGGAGGTGCTGAAGCTGTTGCTGATTCCACAAACCTTCTGGCTGCAGGTTTGTGAGTTAGTGCACGCCCATCTCCTAGGAGGCCACCTGGGTGCCAAGAAAACATTAGAGCGTATCAAGCTCCGATTTTGTATCTCTTGTCCTGAGTGTCAGCTGCGGCAATTCCTAGGAGGGACTGTGCTCCTCCTGCTCCCCTTCCCTTGATTGATGTCCTGTTCAAAAGAATAGGGGTCGATATAGTGGGACCCCTGGAACCCTCAGCCCGAGGACATAAGTATATATTAGGGGATTATGCAACCCGATATCCAGAAGCTGTTTCCGTTGCGCTCAGCTACTTCTAAAGCCATCGCACGGGAATTGGTATGCCTCGGATGGACTTCCTTGAAAGGCTTGGACAGGCAGAATATCTGACCACACTTGACATGACCAAGGGGTACTGGCAGGTTCCTTTAACAGACTTCATAAAGGTTAAGACCGTGTTTAGCACCCCTAGTGGGTACAGGCAGTATTGTGTCCTTCCATTCGGGTTACATGGGGCTCCTGCGACTTTCAGCGTCTGGTGGAGAAAGCACTCCACCCCAATAACACGTATAGTGCTGCCTACGTGGATGACGTCGTCATCTATTCCAGCACCTGGAAGGAACACCTACAGCATGTCCGAGCGTTAAAACAGATGCTGGGTGTAGTCGGTCTTCGGATCAATCCAAAAAAATGTTTTTTTGGGTTGAAAGAAGCCAAATATTTGGGTTACCTGGTGGGTCGTGGTACTGTGAAGCCACAGTGCTCTAAAGTAGATGTCATTTTCAAATGGCCCCGTCCACGAACCAAGCGGCATGTCCAAGCATTTCTCAGTTTACCCGGGTACTACCGGCGGTTTGTACCATGGTTTTCGGAGAGAGCTGCACCCTTGAGTGATTTAACAAAGAAGAGGGCTCCCAACATTGTAGTATGGACCAATACGACAGAAGTTACATTCAGTGACTTAAAAAGGGCCCTGACGTCAGCACCTGTTTTGAAAGCATCTGACTTTTCACTTCCTTTTATCGGACACAGGCCTAGGAGCAGTGCTGAGCCAGAGCGTTGATGGTGTTGAACACTCCATTATGTTCCTGAAACTGTAAACTGAGAGGCTCTTGCGATCAAGTGGGCGATTACACTGTTGAGGTACTACCTCAACTACACTTGTCACGGACCATGCACCTTTACAGTGGATGGCACTACACAAGGAGTCCAACCCTCGAGTCACTAGGTGGTTCCTTGATCAACAACCTTAGTTCTCGCTCGTTCATCAGAAGAGCTCTCTCCATACCAATGCCAATGCTCTCTCTCGCATTCACAACCTCTCGGTGCAGGTCACCCAACCCAACAAGGGCTGAGGGTGAGCTTATCACACATGTGTGTCTAGAGGACAACTAAAAGGCCTGAAGAGATGTGATTCCACACCGGACCAGGGTGTGTGCGAAATGCACTAATTCTCTCTCTCGATTCCTTGCAGACCATTCTAGGAAAATCCCGCCTGGCTCTGGGGAAGCTAACGACGTCACTTCCGGTTCCGGTCCTGATGACATCACTTCCCATACTGGCCTTGAAACCTGCCATCTTGTTTCTAGTGAATCAGTTCTGTTTTGGACTAAGTCGTGAGAACATCTCTGTTCTCTTTCATCAATTTTGCAGCCAGGAAAAATTATACAGGTGGCTGCCCCAAACCTTCTCAATGTCTTTTGGTCATTTTTGTGTCAATATATATATATATATTTATATTTATGTAGCAGAGGCAAAATAATTATATTTTTGAACAATGGTGATCTTTTACGTAGAAGACTGATGAACATATTCTTTAGCTATTTGTTTCCTTTTTACCTGGGAAAAACAAAAGTTTTCTGCTTCAGTTTCTGGTCAGTTTATATGGCACCTACCAATGATGAAGTTATAGTCAGCTCGGCATATAAGCATAAGAAACAGATTGGTCATTTCAAAAAATGGTGCATCACTAACATTTTTAGTAATAAAATGCATTGTATTTGTCATTCCAGTAAATGGCGCATCACAAACATTAACAATTCCTTTATGAATCCCATACTGAAAGGCATATAACAGAGACATTTTCATTGCATGATGCGTTACAAACATTAACACTGACCCATTGTGGACAGGTAGCACAGCTAGTCCATAAATAAAGCCACAAAAATACTTGTTCAAACATACAAAGCATAACATCATTTTTTTCAAAAGCCAAACAATAATTACGATAGCTCCCTATTTCTAAATTAATGGAAAATTATTATGCCAAGTTATCCCCATATGAAACTGTGTGCTTCCACTTCTACCAGCCTGATTCTACCATCAAATAAAAGTCACGCTACAGCTTCTTCTTCTTTCGGCTGCTCCTGTTAGGGGTTGCCACAGAGGATCATCTTGTTCCATATCTTCCTGTCCTCTGCATCTTGCTCTGTTACACCCATCACCTGCATGTCCTTTCTTGCCACATCACCCTTCCTGACATAACCCTCCCCATTTATCCGGGCTTTGGACCAGCACGAAGAAACACACTGGTTTGTGCCTCCACTGTGGCTGGGTTAGTGATAAAGCTGTCCAAACAGTTAAAAGTCATACCATTCATCTTTATATACTTGTAGATTTGTATTTCACTTTTGTTTTCATTTTGTAAACCATAGTGTTATTTTATTGTATGTCTTGAAGGTGTCTTGTGCTAAATACATACAAACAATGAGTGCAGCATTTTTGTATGGCTGCTCACAGATGTATTTCTCTCTATTATAATAAAACAATTTTGGGAAGAGAGATGAAATGTGATTTCTCAGAGAGACACTTTCACGTCCCGCGAGACGAGTCTTTGTGCCAAGAGATTTAACCACGCCCGGAGCGGAAATAAAAGACAAAGAGTAGATGACAAAGTAGAACATCGTAAAGAATTTAAAAACGTTGGCGCGATACACATGCAGAGCAGGTTAGAGATAATGAAAGTATGAAAATTTGAAAGTCTCAAAAAAAAAAGTTAGTAAAGATCGCATTAGCACAAACAAACGGAAATTATTACTCTGTGAAATAACGGAACAGCGAAAAGAGATCAAATATATTGTTCGGATTTAAAGTTTAAGTCGGAGACTTGTAGATCGTGTAATTCGTGTTGCCATCAGGGAAAAGTAGTGTTTGTTCCCAATGAAGAGGTGTATCTGCGAGAATTAAAAGATTTATTGTTTGGTGAAAGTGAAATTCTGCAAGAGAAAATGTCAAGCCCCACGGGACAAGACTTTATGCAAAGAGATTTGGAAAAGTCCTGCCCACATCTAAAACATTTACAACCACGCACACGGTTCAATCATTTCTCATTTGTGTGAATGCTATTGTCAGACACAGTTTATGTAGAAAGAAAGTCACGGGCAGTTAAACATTGCATTGTCATGATGTAATTCCAAACATGGAATCAAAATTCAATGCGATATTGACAAAAAGGAAAAGCAAAAAGAGATTGAATATATGGACATAGGTGATATGACAGCATGTAGAAATTGTTTGGCTTTAAACTTTAAGTCAGAGACTTGTAGATCATCTAATTTGTGTTGCCATCAGGTAGTGTTTCTTCCCAATGAAGAGGCCTATCCATGTAATGTTTGGTGAAAGTGAAATCCATATACACAAGCGGCAGAGATGCGAAGTTGCTGGTGCGTAGCACAGGCAGAGGGGTTGGCGGGTGAAGCGAGCAGGGGGTAAAGCCCCCTAATTCTTAAAGAAAAAAATAGCAAGTGGTCTCAGATAAATTGTGTTTAAGATACCCACTAAATTTCTATAGAACATTAGAACATCAAAACAACTATGATGAGGACTGGCCAATCATCACAACAAGTTCATCCATCCTATTGATGTAGATTGTCTAAAATAACATCAAGTTAAATAACATCCCTAAATTCTCACTCTTAACTAAAATATTTAGTAATTTATTTCATATGTCTATGGTTCTTTCCATCATGGAAGGCGACTATCGGCATGTGCCTTTACTCCTCCTTCAGTGTCTCACACTTGCACTTCCTGTATAGTCGTAGCCCCATTGCCAAACTGACCAATCAGATTGCTCAAAGGGACTGCACACACAGCCCAATGTTTTATTATAAAGTAAAAATTCTTGTCTAGATCATTCATGTCTATCTCTTGAGATTAATATTTTGCTTGTGAAAGTTATGCACCCAGGAATTGCCAAGTTTGCTGATAATTGTAAATGAGCAATTCTCAGTAAGTTTCAGGGAATATTTTTTGGGTTGTATATATAAAAAGCCAAGAGAGCAGCAGATTTTCATATTTTGTCATTTTCAGTAAAATGTGGTATCCGTTTATGTACCCTTCCTCTGTATGTTTTACATACATTAATGACTGTCTGGATGTTGTAATCAGTGTTTAAGATGCTCTCCAGAAAATTACACATTTGAATGGGGATGTGTTGGTTAAAACAAAATGACTCATTCCTGTATAGAAATCTAAGCAAAGTACCTGGCATTGCTTGTGTATAAATACATGGGAGAAAAACTGTTTTTTGAAAATTCAATATGGTTAATCACAACTCAGGATGAGACTAAAAGACATATTTTTAGACAAAAACTGTAATCCTGCAAAACAATGAAATTGTTATCCAAATTAATTGAGAAGAAAATGGCATAGATTGAAGTGATAAAGCCCTACTACTTATTATACATGTTATGTACTGCACACTGTAGATAGGTAAGTTGATTTAAACTCCTCGTATATTCCCCAGTAAAGCTTATAATGTCCCTGGGTATAATTATCTTTTATTTGCCAACTTAAACTTTAACTGGTATCTTAGCTTACAATCTACCATTCAAAAACATACACAGCTGATTTAAAAAAAAAGGTACAAATAAATGAGAGAAACATTTTCTAACAGCTTACAGGTATCAAGGGGAAGGGGAATGGATGGCAGTCCTGTTTTCAGTGGATTAACTCCAAAGATGTAGAAAAGATTAAGGCAGTTATATTTGTAGACCAAGACAGAATTGTAAGCGAAAAGGCCAGGATTGAATCCCGCATTGGGGGTTCAAATGTGAAAATGCCAAAGGTAATATAAAGAGACTTGTTTATTATTACAACGACAACAGGAAGCAGTAGGTACTCCACCAGGCTTTAGAGACTCATACATTCCAGTAGTTCCTGGGCATTCAGACTAATAGTCTACTTATCTTTAGCTTATTGTAGTCATTGGCAGGCAGAATAATAAAAATAGAAATCAGACGGAAAAATAAAATAGCTGCAGTCTGGAGCTGTGTATCCATCACATCAATTATATTGGGAATCAACAGCGACAGCCTACCTCATTTAGACATGGATAGATTTGTAATGCAGACAAGAAGGAATGAAAAAAATACATGTAGACATGTGTCCATCCAGAGATCTTTTAATATGCCTGAAACATAACAGTGTTTGCTGAACAGGAAAAGGTCAGAAGTAGTAACGCCAAAAACCTATCAACATAGCAACAATTTTTCAACTGAGAGTGAAAATCCTGCCTTTTACTTTACATTATTAGCCATTTTTAAAAATTACTTTAAAAACAAAAGGGTTGGAGGTGGTACACTGTAGTCAACAGGGAAATATTACAGATATCTATACAGATTCTGAGCAGAAACTTCAAAAATGACAGTTTCTGAAATGTTACTGTATATGGTGAGGAAAACTTTAAGAAATTAAAATACAAAAAACACCTGGGTTTTGAAAAGTATTACTGCTTTTAATTTTGAATTTATGATTTTACATTTTGATTTTGCTTGTTTAATATAACCTAGAGTTGTTTGGAGTCACTATTATCCATTTGTCATTCAGTTGTTTTGTTTATTTACAAACAAATCTTTATTGCCAACACAAGAAGTATCCATTACATTTGGGAATTCCACTTGTAAAGGATAGGAATGTGATACTGTTAAACATTGTGCAGCTAAGACAGCCATTTCTGATTTCAAGTTCAAGTGCATAAAGAATATACTGCAATTATTACTTGCATGCAACACTTTGCTGCTCTGCAGCAAAATAATCAACAAAATCAAGTTGTTCAAAAACTAATTTAAAAATCTAAGAAATCATTGGTGATTATTTCAATAGAGGCAGCACTGGAAATACAATTTAAATACACATTATTCATGAAAATGTTTCTCACAGGTTGACTTAAAAAAATCATTAAGTATATGCACCTTTGTTTCTACTTATAGCAGCTTGGGTGTTTGCTCTTCAATAGGGCAATATTTGAATTTTATTGCTGAGCACCCCAGGCATACACAATTATCTTAATCAATAACTGTTTTCCCCAATTGGTATTTTGAGTGTAAGAACGTTTGAATATGTATATACAGTATTGTTATATTTTATCTTCGATGTGATATTGATGACATTGTCCAATTTGTGCGGATGGATCATTTTCTTCTACAGCTGCACAAATCTTGCCCTATAAATATTAATTGCAGATATTTTACAGAACTTTTTTAAGAAAATTCAGCCGTGGCTTGTCACACTTAAGGATAGCATTCAGTTTGTAATGCTGTGACCTTGATTTCTTAATTTGAATTTGTCAATTATGCATACAAGTACAGCATGTGACTTTGACAGAACTTTGACTTAACCAAAGGAAAAACTTTGTGAGAGATGGAGTGCATGAACAGAGATAAACAAAGAAAACAACATTTATTTGGGAAATAATTACTCGTGCATTATTTTGTGGTATTAATTTTAATACTGTCTCAATAACACATTGAAAACTACTTACTAACAATTTCTGTGTACTGACTCTTTTTATCGTCCATGACTATTCTTCTGTCTACTCTTAAAAAAAGACCTGAAAAGTTACCTCTGTTCCATAAAACATTTGTTGCTTTTGAACTCCTGTCCATCCCACTAAAAGTTTCTGAATGGACCTTTTGTTTGAGTCAAACTCTTCAGTATTGCTTGGAGAAGATGTTTGTATGCATACAAAAGTAACAACACATAATAATACAGTATACCTAAATTATTTCATAAAAATGTATACACATATGGGCTGTATAGTGGCGCAATGGTAGCGCTGTTGCGTTGCACTAAGGAGACCGGTGTTTGCATCCTGGGAGATCACTGAATGGAGTTTGCATATTCTTCCCATGTCTCTGTGTGTTGCCTCCTTTCCACAGCCCAAAGACATACAAGTTAGGTGGACTGGCTTTGTTAAACTGGCCCTAGTGTGTGTCTATTCACCTTAAAATGGACTGGAGCCCCATCTATGGATTGTTCCCGTGTTGCACCCGATGCTTGCAGGGACTGACTCCTGCAACCCTGCTCTGGATGAACTGGTTTGGAAGATGGATGGTGTACAAATATATTTGGGATAAAGTGCTTGACAATCTTTGGATTGCAGTAACTGTTAAAAATGGTTACTGTGGAAGAAAGATGCCAAGGAGGACAGGAGTGCAATTAATCAATGTTAGTTTATTAAAAAAATTAATAAACAGGTGAGTAGCAAGTATGGAGCTTTCTGTTTGCAAGTCAGAAAGACTCTCATTTCCCCATCTTCAGGCTGCCTATATAGTTTTTTACGCGCCCTTCTAAAATATTTTTATACTTGCTTCAGTGTTTCTTCTTTTTGCAAGCTTTTTTTCTATGTCATCACATTTTTATTTTTATTCCTAGACATAGAACAGTCTTTTGCTAACAGTTTCTGTTAGGAAATTACAAAACATTCTTTTGTTAACAGTCATTGTCACCCTGCTTTAAATATTCTTGCTTACACACACACTTATATTAGTCAATTGCTTATATCAGTTGTCACGCACGCGCACATAGGGAACTGCGTAAAGACCCAATGTACAGCGTAATATATCACACCAGGGGACGAAGGCGCGATACTAACCTCTCTTTCTTTTGTTTTCACAGAAAGACAGAAACAACACTGCTGTAGTCTACATGGAATTCCCTAACCACGCGCCACCACTTCCGCATTCCACCATTTTTTCCCTGGTCCACCTTAGATGATGTCATGGCTCCCATACAGCACCTTGGTTCCTTCCAAGCATTCTACTAATCTATTTCCGGTCCCACCCCATAAATGTTCCCCCTCATCATATGCACGCTGTCTGTTGTATGCTTATGCAAAATCACTGACCTTGGAAAAATTTATTGCAAACTGTACAGTATACGGGGTCGGAAAAACCCCAAACCTTTATGCTCTTGTTGTCTGTTTATTACAGTGGAGTAGCTGGCAGGATACATTGTCCGGGAAGCTGACTGAAGGACAAGACCTGAACACTGTGTTAACGAGTATTGCGGCCCAAATCCAGGTGCTACAGCGGGAGCAGGCAGCCACACAACGGGAGTTGGCGGAGAAGCGGAAGCGGTAAAACCCTCCACATCCCCCGATTGCGCCGCTTTCGGAAGATAGAGAGTCATACCTCTCGATTTTCGAGAGGACTGCCACCCGAAATCAGTGGGTGCGGGCGGAGTGGGCATCCATACTGGCACCGTACCTGAAGGGTATCGTGCAGAGGGCTTATAATGACCTCCCTGTCGAGGAAGCCGCCGATTATGACCTCTTGAGAGCAGAAATATTAAGCCGCTATGCTGTCACGTCGGGCCAGCAGGCTAGTGAATGGAGGCTGTGGAGATTTAACCCAGATCTCCCTGCTAGGGCTCAGGCCTTCGAATTTTGGAGTAAAATGGGCCGCTGGCTAAGGCCAGATACTAACCAGGCTTGGCAGGTCGTGGAACAGATGGCCTGTGAGGGGTTAGTAAATGCAATGCCGGAATATCTCGCCCATCAGGTCCGACGACATCCCTTTAAGGACTTGAAAAGCCTTCTGGAGGTCTTAGAGTGCCAACTGGCGATGAACCAAGACAGGGGGTCGGAGAGGTCCGCTTGCGGGACCCGACAGGGGCGCGTCGCTAATCCTGAGCCCTCCCGTCGCACTGCGGAAGCTCCGCTTAAGCCTAAGCGCTGCCGCACTGTTTCAAGTGCGGGAAGGTCAGACACATTCTAAGTGCCTGTCCCCAGAACATGGAAATGATGGACTGCAGCTGGGCCAAAGGAGAGAGGTATTGTGCTCTGTCTAATCCCCTGGCTGTTCCAAATATGGGAGTGGTCTTGGTTAACGGGCATTCAGTTGTGGCTTTATTCGATTGTGGGAGTAACATAACCATTGTTGCTCGCTGTTTTGTACTACCGCGACAGTGGGTAAGCCAGCGTGTGAACATAATGTGTACACAGAGAGATCAAGTCATATAGGTCCGCTAAGTGTTATGTAACGTGGAAGGGCAAGCCGAGACGGTTGCTGGTTGTGGTGTTACCCGAACCGCCCTATCCTGTTATTTTAGGACAAGACTGGTCTGAAAATAAAAGTGGTAGAGACAGTACCACTCCTATTGCTAAATTGGGTCTGATTATGGACGGACAAGGCAATGTCCCCGCGGTTCCCACACCGTGCAGCTTGGTGACTATTGATGACGTAGAGGGCCAGGGGGAAGACTTTCTGGCGACGAACCTTTACCAGGAAGTTCAATCAAATGAGGGTCCGGGTCGGTCAGACGATAACCCCCCGGCTCCGCAAGACCCTTTCAGCGGCCTGGACAGTCAGTTTAGGTCCACGCCGTCTTTGTTTAAAAGAGAACAGTGGAACGATGATTCCCTGAAGTTTGCCAGGAATGCAATCGTCTTTGTTGACGGCAATGAGTCAAACATTCCCATGCCACCGGGCCCCTACTTTGTACTGGAGAACGATCTGCTGTATCGAGTCGCGGATCACGAAGGCGAGGTACGGAAACTGTTGCTAGTGCCACGGACCTACCAGCGGGAGATCTGTGAACTGGCTCACGCCCACCTCCTAGGTGCCCATCTCGGGACAGTGAAAATGGTCGAGAGAATAAAACTCCGATTTTATTGGCCCGGAATTAAAGAGGAGATCCGTCATTTCTGTCAGTCCTGTCCGGACTGTCAGTCACGTGAGATTCCTAGGAGGGGCCGTGCTCCTCTTGTTCCGATTCCCCTTATTGATGTTCCCTTCAAAAGGATCGGACCCCCGGAGCCTTCAACTCTTGGCCATAAGTGCATTTTGGTCATGGTAGATTACGTGACTCGGTACCCAGAGGCAGTTCTGTTGCGATCTGCTACTATGAAAAATATCGCACGGGAACTGGTAGCCCTTTTTTCCAGAGTGGGAATACCTAAGGAAGTCCTCACGGACCAAGGTACGTCCTTTACTTAGGATACGTTCAGGGAGGTTCCCAAGTTACTCCGTATTAAGCATCTGAAAACGTCTGTTTATCACCCTCAGATGGATGGGTTAGTGGAATGATTTAACCAAACCCTTAAACGGATGGTAGGATCTGGGACCAACTTTTACCCCTGGTCTTTTTTGCTTATCGGGAGGTGCCACAAGCCTCCATGGGCTTTTCCCCTTTTGAGCTTCTGTATGGATGGCAGCCCCGGGTTATTTTGGACATACTCAAAGAAGGATGGGAAGGGGAGGCTCCTCTCTCCACCAATATTTTGAAATACATCGCGCAGCTGCGTGGCATGGCATTTTTCCTTGTCTCTGACCACTCTTGTTTCACCAAGGAGAAACCTCGCTCTTCCACTCACAGTCATTTCAATTCAACCTCTCTCCCCCAAACCGGCTTTTCGATTGCTATATGTGGGTCATCAGAAAATTTAAAAGGTAAAAATGGGTTAGAAAGGTTGAGAAACACTTCTCAATTTCCAACCCCCATGCATTAAAAAAAGAAAGTACTTGCAGTATTTTCATTTGAGGAATACATTAGCTGAGCATAATAAGAATATTATGAGTATTTCTACTGGATATATAACACTAATTCTTGGGTGCTGGCGCCAGCACCACACAGCTAATTATGTATGCAAATTAGCCATGTTCCCAGCTACGATCCCAAAACTTTAAAGGAGCCCTTCTGCTACCATCAGCAGAATACAAAAGGCACTCTGAGAAATAATAAAAACAAAAGATTTATTACTATTTACAAAGTGTTTTCTTCTTCTCGATGAAGAAGAAAGTGGTAAACATCTGAACAAATATATGGCAAATGAAAAAGACCTTCCCACTACACTCTCATCCGTGATTTCAAACAATGGAACAAGCTATCCCATGCTGCAACTTCATAGCACAGCCAATGTGTGCCTTAAAATTGGAATTCTGTGAGCGCAATGATTTATGTTTTATGTACTTATTGCTAGTTTGTGGCTATTTTTTGTGTTTTGTTTGTGGTATTCATTCCATCCATGTCTTTTATTGTTTGAGTCACTGTGGTTGGCACTAGTGCTTCACAGCTCAGATCACATATTTGGCCATATTAATTGGTTCAGTTAGTGGTTGTTTCCTGTCTAACCCAGGTCTTGCAGGAAAACATGGAATGATGTCCTTGTTTAGTCCACTCATTGATGGAAAACTGGGTGAATTTGTTGTCTTAAAAGTGTACAGCCTATCATTGCTGAGGTTCCTGAGGTGAGTATAATGAGGTGTATTTGTAAAACAAGGTTACTAAACTAAGGTACAATTAAGGCACATTTCATTTTATTATTTCAACAATAAAAAAGAACCTTGGATCCTAGTGTAATGCCTTGCGTGAAAATACAACATCTTTCACGATAAAACAGCACTATGGAAACTCCTTGTAGGTCTTGGTCTATATCTACATTTCTGCAAATGGAACAGATTAATTGGTGAAAAGTAATGTCATCTGCAATGCTGGCAAGTACAAGTTAGATCATGTGATGCTATCAGGAAAGTATCTGATGGCATAAAACCCATAACCAGATCATAGAGAACTATCTTCAACAAAAACAACAAAAAGGCATTCCAAAACAGATGGTATGGCAATCACAGAGACCTGATCTCAATATCATTGGGGGTGTTTGGATTACACTGAGAGACAGAAGCCAAAGTCTGCAGAAGAACTGGGGCCAAATTTTTCAAGGTTCTTGGAACAAAAGAACAACAGATTTTCTTATAGAATTTCAGGACAGAGTTAATGCAGTTTGAAAGTCAAATGATGGTCACAACAAGCATTGATTTGATAAAGCTTTTTACTAATTACACCTCTTTATGGTAAATTTTCTGATACACAGAAACTTTGTTTCATTATTTTGAAGGCATATTCACTTTACATATTTTTTTCAAGTGCCTACAATCTAAAACTCTCACACAATACCTTACATCCAGCTGAAGCACAAAGAACCATACAACTTCAGGAGTCTGAGAGATATTCTTAGGCTTGGGTAGATTATATGCCTTCAGTCTGTCCATTAGGCAGAGTTTAGTTTCATAGGTATGTGGCAGATGTTTACATTCTTAGACAGTCCCTTTATTCCAGTTAAATAAGAATTCATTTTTCTGATGACCACCATCAAAGATGATCAAAGATACAACAATATAAACATTGAGTGTTTTAGCTGGGATTTTTGACTCTCTGACTTTCAAAATTTTAAATGACTTTATGACTAAGCTTTTTTAGTTTCATTTTGTGCTTTGGTATTTAGGATGGTTGATTTTTGGATTATGATCTTTTTGTGTATTTGTTCGACTAGTCTCTTCTTCTGATCCACTCTTTAAAATATTGTCTCATAATTTTTGAGGCAGTACACTGATTTTTTATTTTTTAATAATTTGATCAGGTCTGTAAAATTTCATCTTAATTTTCAAAATGCTATATGAAACCAAAAATGTGTTTTACTTTTCATAGTGTTTTTTTTTATCACACTCTACACTGAAAATGCCTTTATTGCAAGGAAGTGCATTACACTCCTTTTTTGTATGCTTTAGTAAACTGCTTGCTGGTATAATGCTCTGCTTACTTTATTCTTTATTTTATTTTATATACTTTATTTTATGCTTATGGTTCCAAGGATTAATAAAATAACAATGGGAGGTCGAGCTTTTAGTTACAGGGCCCCTAAACTGTGGAATGGTCTGCCTGCTACTATAAGAGAAGTCCCTTCAGTCTCAGCTTTTAAATCCCGGCTGAAGACTCACTACTTCAGTTTAGCGTATCCTGACTAGAGCTGCTGATTAACTGTACAGACTGCATCTCTGTTGTTAGTCATTAGCACTAAAACATAAGTAACATGATAGTTATAATTGGATACTAACCCTCACCTATTCTATTTCTCTTCTCAGTACTCAAATGTGGCACTTGCTGCCATGGCCCACCTGTCAAGTTGTTTTGCCTTCTTAAGGTAAAGTCATCCATGATGGAGGATCGCAGGAATCGTGGGAAAGAGGAGTCTTCTCATCGGATTGGCTGGCCCAGTGCTGTTTCAGCCGTGGAATGGCCAAATGGGGGAGGCAACTTGATGGATGAGGTCTCCAGTACTCTAAACATATCCAAATCTTATTATGTGATATCATCTACTGTTAAATTCTGCTCTGTACTTCTAAAATTTTTATTTTTATACTGTATTGAGGATTTGTTCTGTTCTGTGTATTGTATTGTATTGTATTGACCCCCTACTTTTGACACCCAGTGCACACCCAACCTACCTGGAAAGGGGTCTCTTTTTGAACTGCCTTTCCCAAGGTTTCTTCCATTTTTCCCTACAAGGTTTTTTTGTTAGGAGTTTTTCCTTGTCTTCTTAGAGAGTCAAGGCTGGAGGGCTGTCAAGAGGCAGGGCCTGTTAAAGCCCATTGTGGCACTTCCTGTGTGATTTTGGGCTATACAAAAATAAATTGTATTGTATTGTATTGTATTCTTACTGTTGATGAGAACTTTCTCAGAATTTATAAAGTGGTAGCATCAGTTTTTCAAATTCTTAAGTGGAATAGTGGTTATAGCCCTAGAGAGTCTGATGCCATACACTTTGTCAGGTTAACACACAGCTCAGTAAAACATACTATGATTTGACTCAAAAACAACTGCCGAAGAACCCTGGCCACAAAATAAACTTTTATCTATTTAAGTCAATTAAAAAAAACAAAAACAAATCAAAATGCTGCAGTCAAGAAAAACACAGAATACTAATTCGACAATAAAAAATACTACATATGAACATTTTAACATCTGACATCAAAGAATACAAGTAAATAAAAAAGATATACTTAGCAAATGTGCTGAGCCAATATCAAAAATCCAAACATGAAAGCCACAAGCTTAAAGCCAAAAAGTCTAAACCATAGAGAACTTGCACAAAATGATTAGCCTAGAGACCTCAACACAAATTCCACAGTTAATATATTTACATGTGATTAAATAACCTTATTATTCACAGGAACCTGATTTCTAAAATGCTAGATAAACCCTTATTTCATTTAGACAATTTGGGTTATTGGCCTCTAATAAACCTGGTTAACAAGATAGATTTCCCTATGAATAAGGATTTTGTTTTCTGCGCATGTCCATTGCACTCTTATAACAGGTATCATGCTTATTTATGAATTCACCATGAACGATGATGTTGTTTAACTCTTTTTTGCATGGTTTAATTACATTGGAGACTTTTGCCAAAGGAGAACTCCAGAAGATTACTTGCACATGTAAACGCGGATTAGTAAGGAACCTGGTTTTTGTCTTGATCGGGTTATTCACCTTAACCTGATTATGTATGTGTGCATGTAAAAGAACTCGGTGAGCAAAGAAAAAGGGAACAGAAGAACAAAACAAAGGTTAATGTTACTGCATTGAAGAAGTGATTGCAAATTTGTCCACAGGTGCTATGTAGGGGCAAAACTGAAGCATTTGGGTCCTTTATCTAATTGGGGTCCATCAAACACACTAAAATAATTAACAAAGTAAAGTATTCAATGACTGCGGTGGGTTGGCACCCTGCCCAGGATTGTTTCCTGCCTTGTGCCCTGTGTTGGCTGGGATTGGCTCCAGCAGACCCCCGTGACCCTGTGTTCGGATTCAGCGGGTTGGAAAATGGATGGATGGATGGATGAAGTATTCAATGACACAATTAACCTAATACAAAAAAAATGAAAAACAGTAACTTATTAACAGAATACTAGAAAAGAAGAGGAAACAATAAAATACAAAAGAAACAAAGAACAAAACCAGAGACCCAAAAAAGAATGTAGTGCCGAAGTTTTAAAATGTAGACAGAGTGCTCAGCATAAATGGATAAAAAAATGAAGTGCAATAAAGCAAGAAACCAATAAATGCAATAACAGCAATCAAGCAATATGCTGGACTTACAACAGTCTATTAAAGATAGATTTCTGAGCTCTGTCTACTTTGTGGTTATCAGGGATTAAAACTGGCTGTTACAGTATGTGGTTCCAGATCCAAATACAAACTGACAAGCACCTTTATGAAAGTCAAAATGTAGGAGAGACCATGCAGTACACAGGAATATCATCACAAAAGCAAAGATACAAATGAGACTCTAAATGTCTGTCTGTGGAATTAACCATTTCAGTATCCAGAAGATGACAGTTTGAGTTTGGATTTGAAACCACCCGTATAATTTGTATAGTTTCAAGATGCTTCTCTGTTTGTTACCACATTATACTTTATGTTTATGCTGCATTTCTCGTTTCCACAGTATATTGGTAATTATTAGAAAGTACATTCACCTCAAAATTAGAGGTGGTTTTAATTAGAATAAATTGAATTAAAAGTACAGTGGAACCTCGAGATACGATCACCTCTGTATACGAGAAATTCAAAATACGAGGAAAGTATGAGCGAAAAATTCAGATCTAAATGTGAGCATTGGCTCGCGTAACGAGCCAGGCTGTGGGTATAGCTCGCGGCTTAGCGAGGGGGCGTAGTAGCAGTTGCGAGCCGCGATCTGCGGTGTCTGCGTTTCTCACTTAAGTGCACAGGTGGGAAACTGCCCACATCCATGATTGTTCCTGTGGCTGATGGGCTGCAGCTGCCATGTCCTCCCCGCATATATAGAGAAGCGCGAGCCGGTTAAGGGGGAGAAGAAGTAGAGAGAGAGAGAGAGAGAGAGAGAGAGAGAGAGAGAGAGAGAGAGAGAGAGAGAGAGAGAGAGAGAGAGAGAGAGAGAGAGAGAGAGAGAGAGAGAGAGAGAGAGAGACGGTGCGTCGGTGCGGGAGAGCGAGCCTACGCAGGCTCGCGTGTAGCTGAACAGGCGAGCCAAACAGCTGAAGCAGGACGGTGTAGAGAAGGTCAGCTGCATTAAGAGTGTCTCGCCTGTTGCAGAGCCCGCAGGTGAGACGCTAACAGAGAAGAAGCACCGGGGATTGTCATCTGTTTTTTAAAGACTGCATCCTTTTGACGTTTTAACCTCGTATTAAAGGATTGTTATTCTTGTGTATTTTAAACCTCCACTTCACAACTGTTTTAAGGATTATTTATTTAAAGATTTATTGAATGCTCTACTGCACTTTGGACACCTGTTTTGATTCTTTTAATAATCAGTTATTATTTACCAGTGTTATTTATTAAAGGTAGACTACAGTATATATAATTTATCAGTGTTATTTGTTAGGAAAATGGATTTTTATGTTTATATATTTGGGGTGCGGAACGGATTAACTGGATTTCCATTATTTTCAATGGGGAAGTTTGTTCTAGATACGAGAAATTCGCTATACAAGCTCAGTGCTGGAACGAATTAAACTCGTATCTAGAGGTTCCACTGTATTATCTTTTTTCTTCTTTCGGCTGTTGCCGTTAGGGGTTGCCACAGAGGATCATCTTTTTCCATTTTTTTCTGTTCTCTGCATCTTGCTCTGTCACACCCATCACCTGCATGTCCTCTCTCACCTCCATAAACCTTCTTGTAGGCTTTCTTCTTTTCCTTTTTCCTGGCAGCTCTATCCTTAACGTCCTACTCCCAATATACTCAGCATCTCTCCTCTGCACATGTCCAAACCAACGCAATCTTACCTCTCTGACTTTGTCTCCCAACTGTCCAACCTGAGCCGACCCTCTAATGTAATAATTTCTAATCCTATCCATCCTTGTCAAACCCAGTGCAAATCTTAGCATCTTTAAGTCTGCTACCTCTAGCTCTGTTTCCTGCTTTCTGATCAGTGCCACCATCTCCAACCCATATAACATAGCTGGTCTCACTACCGTCCTGTAGACCTTCCCTTTCATTCTTGCTGATACCTGTCTGTTACAAATTACTCCTGACACTCTTCTTTGCCCATTCCACCCTGCCTGCACTCTTTTTCACCTCTCTTCCACAATCCCCATTACTCTGTACTGTTGATACCAAGTATTTAAACTCATCCACCTTCACCAACTCAACTCCTTGCATCCTCACCATTCCACTGGCCTCCCTCTCATTTACACACATGTATTCTGTCTTGTTCCTACTGACCTTCATTCCGCTCCTCTCCAGATCATATCTCCACCTCTCCAGGGTCTCCACAACCTGCTCTCTACTATCACTAGAAATCACAATGTCATCAGCAAACATCATAGTCCAAGGGGACTCCTGCCTAATCTTGTCTGTCAACCTGTCCATCACCATTGCAAATAAGAAAGGGCTCAGAGCCAATCCCTGATCCTACCTCCACCTTGAATGCATCCATCACTCCTACTACAGACCTCACCACTGTCACAATTCCCTTTTACATATCCTGTACAACTCTTACATACTTCTATGCCACTCCCAACTTCCTCATACAATACCACAGCTCCTCTCGAGGCACCCTGTCATATGCTTTCTTCAGGTCCACAAAGACGTAATGCAACTCCTTCTGGTCTTCTCTAAACTTCTTCATCAACATCCTCAGAGCAAACATCGCATCTGTGGTGCTCTTTCTTGGCATGAAACCATACTGCTGCTCACTAATCATCACCTCCCTTCTTAACCTAGCTTCCACTACTCTTTCCCATAACTTCATGCTGTGGCTCATCAATTTTATCCCCCTGTAGTTACTACAGTTCTGCACATCCCCCTTATTCTTAAATATCAGTACCAGTAAACTTCTTCTCCACTACTCAGGTATCCTCTCACTTTTCAAGATTCCATTAAACAATCTGGTTAGAAACTCCACTGTCATCTCTACTAAAACACCTCCATGCTTCCACATATTTAATATACTGTACAAGTAGCACATAACAAGCAGAAGTAAAAAATAAGGAAAAAAAAAACACTGAGAATGATAAAATGTATAACCCTAGAATAGGAAATTACTGAACTTAAACAAAGATTAACCTTAGGAATATGGCAGTGCCTCATGAATTGTTGCTTCACAGGTGAATAGTTACAATGAAGGACTTAGTGTTAAAATGTGCTAAATTGATTGCAATTCAAGAAAAGGAAAAAAAAGAAATTTATATATTGATATGTTAATGGATGATGGAGTTTGTACTTGTTTGTATTTGTTTTCATTTTACAAAAAAAAGCATGTTTTTAAAGCCTACATTTCGATAACAGATGCTGATTCTAGATGTTGCACTAGAAAGGAGTGAAGTACTTTGAAGAAAGCATAAGACAGAACAGTTGCTTTTTCACCCATGGAAGTGAAAAATACTCTACTACTTAACTGTAACAGCAAAGCTACAATCCCATGACATTTAGCCACCCACATACTATACCGTACGATTAAGATGAGCAGCTTTGAAGTTAAATACTAATAATAGTGTTGTGACTATAATTATATTCTACATAAGTTTATAGTGTTGATTATAGAAATTTCTCTAAGAACAGGGCAAATTTATTTTAGTAAAAGTTAAAATACCAAGAGAATATAAAGCATTACTTCAGCTTTATTTAATATAAATTTAAAACCACAGATATATGCTATTTTTTAACAAACACATGAATAAATCAATATATTTTTCAGATAAATGTAAGTCCGAAAATGTGTTTTTCTGTATACAATTAACGTTACTCATATTAATATAATTTAAGATATTAAAACGCATCTAAAATGTAAGAATGTTTCTCCTAACATTCTTTATTTATGCAGTGTTTTTTCCCATTTGGAAATGTTGTTTGACCACAATCTGGTCACTGGTAGACAAGTGATGGATGAGTGGCTTCACTTTACAATGTCTGCCTGTGATGTTGTCTTCTTCACTGACCTCAGATACTTATGCAGAGGTTTCACCACAAAGTCACATGGTGTATAGTAAGGGTGATCTGCTTAATCTTTCTTTGCTTTTTTGCCATTTATGTAATGAGGCTTATCGTTACTCCTTGAAGGAGCAGTGGCAGGATTTTGAATGATTTTTTTCAAGTCACTGAGGAGTTTGGCTGTACTTCATGCTATCTTTGCCAATTTCAGAATGTACTTCTAAGTGAACTTTGCTGTCTGTAGGTTCAATGGTGTCATTGTTGAGGTAGCGTTACTTTCCCATGAGGTTAATCATGACTGTCCAAAACAACAGTCCCAGACTTTGTTGACTAGATGCTGTGTGCTATTATTAGGCATGCATGATATCTGTCTTCTACAGATTTGTTTATTTATTTATTTGGACTGGTCTCTGGTCATCATTTGACGTTTGTTGATCTACCATCTGTATTGGAAACAGTAAACATTACGTTGAACTAATGTGATGCATTTTTTATTTTGACTTTGCTTGTTTAGCACAAACAACTTGCTCTGCAAGTCACAGGCTTTTATTAGTCCCTAAACTTAAAGGAAACAATTGTTTCAAATTAGCAAATCAATGGAGCTCTTACATTTGCAATATGAATTTTAAAGGAAGGAAGGATCTGTAATCCCTTTGAACTAAAGATACTTAGTCAAACAATTGCTGCTCTGATCTCTTTTGGTTGACAGGTTTGCCTGGTGGGATGTAAAAATTTGTTATAAGCTTACAAAAATACTTTCCAGCATTAAAACGATGCTCTGCACTATTTAAAATGATGGATCTAGTTATTGTTGCAGATTTATTCAACCACCGTTTAAATTTCAGGAACTTAAATATGAAATAAAAATTGCTTGACATGATAAACTGTAACATGGAGACTGCTGTTTTGCATGCTTTGTCAGCTAGAGTAAGGTGCTGTAAATCTGTAGTTGTGCCACAGAGGTGGTGTTCCACAATAGGTGCTACTTATGTAAAGTCTAATCGACTTAAGCTATATTCAGTCAGAATTAGTTGTACATTAGGAGGTGGGATAAAGTAATTCTCACCAGAGGATCGTCTCTGGGATTTTAGTGCTGTCCAAATCATCAGTAACTTTCTACAGACTGTGCATTCAAGTCTTAGTAAAGAGTATAGGGTCTTTTACGTTCTATAAAAACTCGGTAAAAAAAGACCAGGTTAAACTCGTCCCATGCAAATCAACATGGCAGTGAAATTCTGTCATTTGAGAGATTTGGGTGAGACTAAAAGTGCAGAAGTCCTCCTGTAATAATTGCTTTACTCCACCTCTTGATGTAAAACTAACCCGACGAAATCAGGCGTAAGTCAAGTAGAGTTTACATAAGCAGCACTTATCATAGCACACCACTTCCATATTATGTGTGCAAATAAAAAAGGTGTAGAGTGGTGTCCCTTGGATGTCTGAAGGTGTGCTGATATGCAAAATGTATATTAAAAAAATCAGTGGGCCCCTTTGGAGGGTTTATATTGTTATAAATAAGGTTTGCTAAAGTGGGTCAAACTGTCTGAGCGCACAGGTGTGCATATATTAACTATGTGGAACAGAAAAATGTTGGTAAAGAGTACTGGTGTGTACCAGACCCCTGCCTTTACCTCACCTCCTGGTGTAAAACTAATCCCACCCAAAAAGAACAAGTGAATTTTGCTGGCTGATATTTTCTCCCAGTAATTTTTTCTCCACGCACTTAGCTTTGAAAAGCAACAAATAGCAAATACTGAAAATAGGATGAGATTTTACAGTAAAATTACAAAATACTGGCAGTAACATGTACAGTTAACTAAACAGGCAAACATACATGAATGACATGCAAAAACAAATCAATTCCAGTTTACCACAAGAAAAGAAATGTTTCACAATACCTTGATAAACTTTATAGCATGCAGAGCATTCAACCTAACCTCTCATCCAGAACATGTAGTAAGTTGCAAGCAAGGCCTTCTTTGGGTTAATGATCATTTTTACCATACAAAGTAAAACTTCTGAAACAAAGTGGGTGTATATTTTTCATGTAAGTTCTCAAAATATTATGGAACTTCCTGATCAGTAGGACTAACTGACATGTCTAAATGAATAGCAGATTGCCAGTCTCCAGCTACCACTCTTTATGAATAGAACCACCAAAAGAATGTGGAAACAGTCTGATTTGTGGAAGGAAGAGAGGAAAAGTCAAAAAAAGAAAGAGTTATTTAAATTAGAAAAGTTATAAAGTTATACAGTATTATGTTCAAGACCAAGAAGCAAAGAATACACTTTTTTAATAGCTTCAAAATGTAGCCAGATCTTTTAATTTTTTGCTCTTACATTTGTTATTAACATAATACATATGTACAAATGAAATAAATTATGTTTATTTGTGCTTCTGACAGAATTGTGCATAGTAGCAGTATATTTATCAAGAGCATATACAGTGTCTTTACCAATCATTTTATGCTATTTCTGAAAATGTTAGAATTGTTATTTTTTAATTTTATTTTTGTATTTTCATTCTATCACCATTTTACTATTTGTTGTTTGCAACTTTTATACTTGTATTACCATATAATGAGTTGGTTGCATGGGTGCTACCATGTTGTTTGTAGTAATGACTACCAGTGCTAGTCATGTGCTTTGTGGTCTGTGATATCATCACAATTTATATAGTCTTTGGATTGAAAAACCAGGAAATACTGCTAAGTTACTTTATAAACAGAAAGGATAAGTGGCAGGATTTCTATGTTAAAGCATGTCAGGGGTCTGTAGTGGGTCAAGGTTTTAAAAAGTGTAGCTCAGGCATTATCGTGTAGGTGCAGGATGGCGGAAAGCTGTGTCGGTCGCATGCAAGCACAATCAGTACAGCCGTGCCTCATTGGTGATCCCTGGGTCATTATGGAAAGCACCTACACTAACCAGGACTAAAGGAGTCCAAGTAGACAACAAAGGGAGGAAAATAAAAAATCAAGTAAGAGAAGTAAAAGAAGAAGAGAGAGAGAGATGCAGAATAGAGTGAACAAACTAGTGCGGAGGAAAGGAGGCGAGGCAGTTCGGATGCCCCATGCAAGGGAAAAATCACTCCAAGGGCAGGGCACTTCTGTTGAACATTAGGAATAGGAGCTTCCAAATGCTAAAAGGGTCATCATGCAGACACCAAAGGACGAAGAAGTCTGGCTCCAAGTGTGTCAATGGGTACCAACATAGGTGGCTGGGACAAGAGCTGGAGAGGGGACTAAATTCTCCTGTGTCTTGGCTCTTCTGAGAAGATCCAGAGGATGAGCAGGAGAGATGGGAGAGAGATTCACTTGGGCTCAGAGAGGAAGAAAGCTGTTTCTAATTGGGCTGTTATTCTTGGTTTTAATGTGTTTATTGGAATCTATTTATTGTTATTTTTTAACTTTCATTATACAATGTATTCACTGAAGACTGTTGCACTGCACTTTTTGGACACTGTTTGCTTTGCAGTGAATAAACTCACTATACATTTTTACACCAATCTTGTTTTTAATGTCCTCATTCACCCTAGTCCATCTCGGGAATGCTTACTTATGTCCTGGGAGATGGACATTTACAGAAACCCTGACTGACAAGCAATTGCTCTTCTCTTTCTCCTTCTGAAAGCCTGTTATTTCCTGTCGGATTTTCAGCATCCTTTGTCAATTTGGAAAATTGTTCCCTTTTCACAAACATATCCTAACTTTAAGTGGACACTTTTTACGGTACACCCAAATTACAGTGAGTAGGTCTGCTGTTTGCCTACAGATGAATGAATATATTATATGATTGAAAAAAAGAAACTAAAGATGACAACAGCAATGACTTTTTCCCCCTACATGATATCAAAACAAAACCCCAAACAAACCCCAGCCCCACTCGAAGTTCATACAATATTGCAGATTTTTCACAGTCTTATTTGCAGGAGTGTCAATATGCATTTGCCCACCAGTGAATGAATTTAATTTTTTAATGTAAATTGTCTCAACAGTTGGTCATGTAGCATAAGAATAAAACCTTGATGAGCTCACCCAGGGTCTGCTAGATGGCACAGAATTGAGGTTTGCAAATATTGATCCTATATCTGATCATTGTCCTTCACCTTGCCAGAAGGTTGTAAGCTCCAGCTTCTTTTATGGCCAAGAAATTTGTGGTTTGGATTTCATTAAGTTCTTTCTTCTCTCTCCCTGGTTGTTGTTCTTCTTAAGCACCATTTACCTAAGATAAAATAATCCTGATGTGAGCAAATGAAAATCTTTTGGAAAATTTAAGTGTGGCAGCTATCCTAGCAATCTGCGATAGTAAATAGTAACTGCTGCATCAGAACTGTTTTATTTTATCAGTTAATTAGCTTTTCAACATTTTTATGCCTTTCCACTCCTCTTACCCACGTATAGGTTTTTACAAAAGCTAAGAATGATGGAATGCTTTCCAGTCTTTTACCAACACTGTTAGATTATCCTATTCTTAAATATATATTTATTACACATTGTTCAAACAATTTTTTAGTTTATGAAGTTCCTTATCTAACAGTAAATGGCTTATAAGCCTAAAAATTGACGTTTTTAGAGGAAATAGGGTGAGTGAGTTGCCCACGGTCAGAGTTTGAGACTGATACAAAATCATGATAGCCCAAATCTTTAACTACAACGTCACATTTTTATGCTTATAATGTAAAACTTCTTATATTAGTACTCTAACCAAAGTAAGTTGATCTATACAATTTAGACTACTGCATCACAAAAATAGTTAAGGTTTATTGTGAGAGTGGGGAGAGGAATCTGCATAAATAGAGCTGCAGGAGGGAAGGCCATCTTTCCAGGAAAGCTGACTGCAGAGAAATACATTTCCGTGATACAGTTGGGAGTCAAATAATAGACCAGTGCCACTCAAAATCTCTGAGAAAATGCTAAAGATCTAACTACCCCTCCTAGTGTTTCTGTTAACTTGATCTGTCCCACTCATTACACTGCAATGGTCCACACATGTGAGGCTATTATTAGTAGTATTATTGTTGTTTTAAACATCATGTGCTTTTAGAAAAGCATTCACTCTATTAGGTGGAAATATGTTTTTCATGATTTCCAATTTTTTTAAGGCAATAGATCTTAATGAAATTCTGCATAATGAAATTTTTACTTATTAGTGGTACAATACAGTTAACTTATAGAACCAATAGAAGTAATGCAGGACAGATCTAAGAGGTTTTCTTTTTTCTTTTTGTTTTTTTGCGAGGTTTACCACAGGCCTCCCAGAAATGAAGGAACCCAACACTCCAGCAGATGTTCGGGATTTGCTTGAACTGCCTTCAGTTTTATATTAGCTTCCTTTCTTTGCTTGATTGTGAAACATCCTGATCTCACTATCTTTTAATTAAAGAAGTAATAGCTTTCTAATTGTATCATAATCTTGGTATACAGCTGTGAAACACTATGCTTTTCGATTTTGCATGCTAACACATATTATCTGGTATTAATATTAATTGATAAACATATGAGAGGCACTGTGGCGCAGTGGTAGTGCTGCTTCCTCACAATAAGGAGTCCGAGGTTTACATCCCAATTCTTCCCTTTGTGGAATTTTCATGTTCTTTCCATGTCCACATGGCTTTCCTCCAAAATTCCAAAGACATGCCTGTTATGTGGATTTGCAATAGTCCTAGTGTGTGTATGTGTGTGTGTGTTTTAGCCCTGCAATGGGACTGACTCCCTGCTCAGGGATTGCTCCTGTTTTGCACCCTGTGGCTTGCTAGGATATTCTCCAGTTTCTACAAGACACTGCTCAGGATCAAGCAGGATGGATAATTATCCTATACTAGAAAAATGTTCATAGGGAAAATTGATCTGTTTTATGTATCTTAAATGAATTGCTGTGGTAAATAGCAGTTTATGTTTTGCCTAAATGTAATGAAGCATCTGAATTAACTTTATTTTTTATACTGTGTGATGTATGAAAATTATATTCAGTATATTTCTTTTTAATCTGTATATGCTGCCTTTTTTTTCAAACAGCTAACCAAATTTTATTGTGCTAGAGAACATTAATGGACTATCTGTCAGGCAGAACACAGATTGTAAGACTCAAGGACTATGTTTCTGATAAAATGTGAGCAACACTGGTGTGCCACAAAGTACAGTCTTATCTCCTTTTCTCTTCACTCTTTACAACTGAGACTGTAAATATAACACCTGGGGCCTCATGTATAACACCGTGCATAGAACTCACACTATAACATGGCTTAAGCACAAAAGCGGAAATGTTCGTACACACAAAAAAATCCAGATGCATAAATCTGTGCGAACGGCAACTTCCACGTTCTTCCGCTACATAAATCCCGGTCAGCGTGAAAAGTAACGCACGTGCACGCACCTGCTGTCCCGCCCCAACTCCCCCCAGAATTACGCCTCTTTGAATATACAAATCAATATAAATAGCCCTTAAGCTCAGCCTTCTGTGAAAAGACAATGGCAAAAACACGAGGGAAAATAGAAGAATTTCAGTGAATACCAAGTGGAGGCAAGGAAAAACATACTATTTGTTGGTTTAAACAGTGGTATAAACAACAAAAGGAAGTTGATCGAGTGACATAGCATGTCAGAGAAACTCGAAAGCTCAAGTTCACAAAGTCGTACATAAAAAAGAAGTTGTCAGATATCAAAGTCGCTGTGAAAAGGCGGGTCGTAGCCCACCGTCTGAGTGTCATATGAAAGCTTATTAGGGTACAGAGAAAAGCACACAGTGGGAAAAAAGCACGAAATGTGAACTAATCTCAAAAATGTACACTTTAATCACGTAGTTTATTTTGTCATTAAAGTAGAACATCATAAACTTCACCTTAAAATCGTTTAATTTACTAGTTTCTCAAATCGCATCGTAACTAAAGTAGCACGTTAAATGCTTTGTTTTGTATTTGATCTTCTATGTGATCTATGTGTGTGAATCACTACGTGCTTCCAGGCTTTCTCTTCCTCTGACAGGACACAGAATCCATTACATTCGTAATATTACAGCTCTCTGAATAATTAAAATACTGAGATGTATACGTGATATCATTTTCATGATAATAGGAGTTAAAGTATGTTATTAAACATGGGAACACGGTGGCACAGTGATTGTTCATGTCTCACGCAAGATGCTTGCTGCGCCATGCGCGACCTTCAATGAAATACTTTATTGTAGCAGTACTATCTCTTTCAAACGTACTAAACCCCAATTCCTGTCCTTACTTTTCTTTCTCCAAATAGCCAATCGCCACACAATCAGCTCTGTAATATACGTTAAACCATCTGTAAGCTTAGAATGCCGATTCTCCAAAACTTTTAAGGAACATTGAAATATCTTCGTAGTACGTGTTTAATTATTCTTTCCAACTATCCTTCCAGTGTCACGCCAGCACCAGCAAGAATACAGCGCGAGGCAGGAACAATCCGTGAACGGTGCGCCAGCTCCTCGCTAGCGCTGCGGCACTGTGTCCTCACATGTTTAATTATTAACAATATAGATTATTTAAATGAAGTTAAAGTTTAATCTGTATAATATAATAAACATATTTTGCTGCATTTCATCTTAAAAATGATATCGTCATCATATGTAAATATACTCTTTATAAAGTGGCTCAGGTTGTGCAATATTATAACTGTAGTGCAAGTTTACAGTGAGGTAATTGAAATACAGTAAGTACAAACAGTTCTACAAGGAGCACTTGATGGACTGATTGAGTGCGTTTATAGTTCTTGGGATAAAACTGTTTCTGAACCATGAGGTCTGTACAGGAAAGGCTTTGAAGTGTTTGCTGTGTGAGAGCAGTTCAATAGACAGCATGGCTGAAGCAGCGTGTGCTTGATGCTGTATACTGATAATTCTCTTTCCGATCAGCTGCTGTAGATCTGTGAATCCCCACTCAGATACAGTGAAACCTCGGGTCATGAACGTCTCGGACCACGTACAAATCGGGTTACGACCAAAAAGTTCACCAAACTTTTGCATCTGTTCACGACCACACACTCGGGTGACGAACAAGCCAGTTTCCCTTCCGGTTCGTACGCACCGATGATTTCCACACGTGTTCAGTCTCTCCCTGTGCATTCCCTGTGCAGCGAAAGAGAGCGAGAAAGCGAGCGAAAGAGAAAGAGCGAGTGAGCAAAAGAGCGCAAGAGAGTGAGCGAAAGAGAGAGAGGGCTGGCCGCGTAAGGCCGAGAAGGCAGTTAAAGAATGCACCGGGCTTGTTTTTAAAGAGAATGATTCGAGCATTGTTTTAATCTCATTGCATTTAATGAAGACTTTTTTTCTATTGGATTTTAACCTCCACTTCACTTCTGTTTACAGCGATCGGTTCGTAGCGTGCATTGTTGCAATGTTACTTTTCTTGGTTGTTTATTAAATTACGGATTTTTAATACCAACAGTAATATGCCTGCATATTGTCTCACTAGGACTGGGACTGCCACTGCCAAATCAGACATTTTCTTTCTTTTTAATTTTCTTGCTTTACTGTCATTCCGATGTGTATGTATACAGTATGTATTTATTTGTTTACTTACTTATCTACTTATTTATTTATTTATTTATTTATTTATTTATTTATTTAAAGAACTTCTGTAAAAAGCCAAATTTCCCCTTGTGGATAAATAAAGTTGTATCTATCTATTAACAGTAACGTAGGAATCTACTGGTTAATGCAGCTGTCTTACAACTATAGGGGTCCTGGATTTGCTTCAGCACCAGGTTTTGCTCATGTCATTGTGCATTAAAGTCATGTGTGTGTTATTTAAATTTGTGACTGTAAAATAGGCTGGTGCAAGTGAGCTTGCTTATCATTACGCGGATATCCCATCCAGGTTCGGTTCTTGCCTTATGCCCATTTATTTTAAAATTGGCTCTTGCCTCCAGTAATCCTCTTTAAAATACATCTTCTGAAAATAAAACCTCAGCAAAAAACATGCAATTAATATTAAGAAAGCTTACAAATTAAAAAAAAAAATTAAACAGACAAAATTATAAATTAAAATTGAAACAACAAACAACAGCAAAAAACAAGGTTGGATTAATAGGATTTTATTTCTGCTAAAATCCCCAAGCGTAATGTCAAAGTTGTCTATACAGTTCTGCAGAATATATTACATTTACCACATTTTGTGTAAAACAAGAAGGGTAGAGAATGTTTCTTTTATCAAACTTTATGAAAAGTAAATCTGTTTAGTAAAAGAATTCAAGGCTGCAACTGAAGCATGTGAGTACTACTCAACATTAATATTCAAACCAACCCACAAAACATAGAGTAACTGTACATATTTAAGGCACACACAATAACGTGTACACTCATATTCCCATATTTTTGTTATTTGAGTAATAACTAAGAGTGAAAAGAATGCCACTAATATGTAGTATCTAAAGAAATTTAATGCTATATATGAAGCCTATTTAGAGTTTTGGCCACCCACAAAGTTTTGAAAACTGTTTGTGTTTAATGCAAGGGTTTGGCAGGCAAATGACTCTCATTGAATGTGAAGAGGTTTTGTTTGCTATATGGCAGATGGATTTAATACAGTCAATTGCTTAAAAAAGTTATTAACTCAATAAAGTTGTTAACATATTACTTTGTCAATGCATTCTTTGTGTGAAATACTGGGCCAAGCCCAAGCTGTACCTTTAATATAATATTGTCCTTGTGGATTGTTTTATGTAGGAATGTATGCTTGTCTAGACTTATAGCGATGGAGTAGTGTGAAGAATTTTATAAAAGAAAAAAATGCTTTCCTAATAAAAGAGTCAGGGCTTTAGCTATATTTAGAGTCGTGTTTTCAGCATTTGAAATGGTATCTGCCTCTTTTATCATCCTTTAAAACAGCAGCGATTTTATATAACATTTTTAATATTAAATGGCTTGAATTGCTGAGTAATAAAGGAACCTCCAATAAGTATATAACTGGAGGATCTGCAGTGCTTGCCAGAGATTTGGTAGCCACAATGAAGATAAAAACAGAAGCTCCACCATTGCAAAAATCTCAGAGAAAAGAAAATCTCCTTGTTCTCTATGATTCCTATATAATAAAAGTCTAGCAAACTGAAGTCAGTTGAGAACTAAATCCTTAATCTGGCATTCTAAAAATATAGAAGCAATATCATCCAGTAAAGCCAGCAATGAAGACTTATGAAGTAATAGAATATCTTATAATGATGCTGCTTGTTCTATCTGCTGTAAGACTGCATCCTATATCTAGTCAAGAGGTTAAAAGTGATACCCTGGAATGAAAGGAACTGTAGCTAACTGTTGTGAAACATTGTATATAATAAAATCGTAATGTAGAACATTGCATCTGTAATAACACAATGGAGCAGTGCAAGAGAAAAGTGGAAATATTCCCAGCACTAGGAGATGAAGCCCCGAAATTGATGGTAAATAGACAAATAGGGATATAAAGCAAGAAAAGCAGAGATAACCAAGCAACCAGACCCAATACACTAACCAAACATCAAAGTCGAAACAATAAGCAAAGATCTTAACTCATAAAGTGACTTGAATCGCTAGCTAATGCACATTACTGCTCTCACAAAATCCAAAAACTTGGACACCGAAAACAGCATCAGTTTGGCCCAATGATGTTAAGTATTAGAACTTCCAGACATCATGTTGCATAACAAAGTATCTTCAACAACAGCATGGCTTTAGCCACTTGAAAATGAACAGTATTATGACCTCCTTATACTGTAGAATAAAATCATAAACCGATAACATCCAAAGCCAGAAAAGCACACAGAGTCCAAGAGCCTAGTTTAGATGTTTATTAAAGATAATAAACAGTGGTGTTCTGTCTGCAGAGACAGCCACTGTTCCTAAGTACAAAGACATTTTAATACATAGCTTAACACAAATAAAATACCTTGACATACCTGCAATGCTAATGGGCAACACCTACTGTCATTTTGCCAACTTTGTGCGATTGCTCTTCAGTCATGCCCACTTTATTAGTTTATGCCCATTTATTTTCATTATTAATTATGCTAATGCCTGACACCTGTTTGGCAGGTTTGTTCCGGTATGCTTTTCAACCACGCCTACTTATAGCTAATCCTTCACCCAGTCTTTGGCTTTCAGGGTGTCAGTTTACATTTTCAGAGTGGTTACATTCAAGACTTAGTGCTTATCAGTGCAATCCAGTGTTTTGAGTATCTAAGGCAGAGTGCAATTCAGTGCTTAAGCCATACTGGTAAGATTACAATATACTTAAAAAATAACATCTTATAAGGTACAGAATCACATACTAAAACAAGTGCTTAATCATATTATACATTCTAATTCATTGCATACTCGAATCGAATTACACAGTGTGTGATTTTATACAATAATATTCAGTAAATACTCATGTAGATGTATTTTCATGTATATTCCAAAACAATAAACAAAATGCAAGTGTGTAAACATCACACAAATAAAAACAAAAATGAAACCCACACAACTACATTTTGTACCCTCCAAAATCTTTAAATCATAACATTGCCACACTAGTAGCTCTAGTAGAAATAAGCTAGGTTAAAATATTGGGTTGTCAACTTCCATTTAAATGCTAGAACAGGCAGGACTTCCTTCACAACCCCTGCCCGGTTATTCTCTCTGTGTGGAGGCTGCACATTACTTCTGTCTTTATCTGTTATGCTTGTGTATTCTTGTTTCATCATACATAAGAAATATATATGTGATAGGTTAACTGTTGAGTTCATATGCCTTTAGAGTGATATATTGGTAATAAGTGTTCATTAAGCAGTGGTTTCTAAATTGCACCAGATGCTGTCAGGTTAACTTACATTAATCATGCAATGAAATAAGCAGAATCTCAATATGAATTGACAGATAGTCAACATTTATAATTTGCAATGTCAAACAAAATTCCTTATTGCACCTTTGGATTAGTGAAATCAGAAGATAAAATATGCTTTTCTCTAATTTTTGCAGAACCAACTCTGTAAACTTTTGGCAAGCTGAGGAGGATGTGACAGGTTAATGTTAATAAAATAAAGGGAACCTAACAAAGAACGCCTACCTTAGAAATGTCTTTTTTTCTACACATGGATATAAAGTCAATCAGGATGAGTATAGATAGCAGTACAGGCACATCATCTTGAAAGTCCAAAGCTCATACAATGAAAAGCAAAAGAATATCGTTTTCAAAATACTGAAAGAATAAAGGAGTTTTTCCCCAGACTCAAACACTTAACGAATTTGCTGTAACAACAATTTTGATAATTGATGACATGCAAGTGGAATTTGGTTTTAGTGTTTTTAATCCTTTTAACACATTGCTTTCTATAATCTCCAGATTTTTAGTAAGAACCAAATAATTATTGATCTTAGCAAATTGGAAGTCTTACCACTTGTGATTTCTTGAGAAAATAAGGTTTACCAAACTCCTTGGAATTTTCTTTCCATTGTCCACTGTTTCCAGCATTCATCTCTTCATGCAATTGTTCTCTGCCTTGACCATTCTATTATGACTAAAATTATAAAACATTTTTAGAACTTATTATTGTCAATATGCAGTAAATTAGTATGTGTGTGCTTAGAGCAATATAACGGAAGAATTGGTCAAATGATGCATATGTAATAATCTGGGTTTAAGTATAAAGAAAACAAATGTGGTGGTTGATTTTAAGTGAGGGAGAAGCTTACTCTCATCAATAGAGGCTAGAGGATAATTTCAAGGTCCTGGGTACTTTTCATCATTCTGACATAAGTAATCAACAGCTATGTTGAAGAAATTCAGAGTACCAAAAGAAGCAAATATTACTTTGTACAAATATGTTATTATCTAAGAGCAGGCAGAAACACCTAACTATTTAGATCTTGTCTGGCCCATTACACTGTGTCAATGCCTTGTTCATTTTCTCTGTCTATTGCATACACATCTTTGGGTCAGACAAAACCAGGACCACGAGAAAGACATGAACTTAACATTTTGACATAAAATATCTTCTACAGCAATTTGATAAATATGTCTAACCATATTAGTGTTACAATTAGATAGATAGATAGATAGATAGATAGATAGATAGATAGATAGATAGATAGATAGATAGATAGATAGATAGATAGATAGATAGATAGATAGATAGATAGATAGATAGATAGATAGATAGATAGATAGAATTTCATTTGTTCAGGAAATTCTGCCTTTTTACTGAAGCTCTTTAAATAAATAAAAATATATATACACACACACACATACAAACACTGTAGCCAAACACACATTTCCCTAAAAAGGAAGAAAATTTAAAAAAAAGAAAAAACATCTGACTTGGCAGTCACAGTCACAGTGAGGCATTATGCAGGCGTATTGCTGTTGATTTTAAGGAGACCCAGTAGCTTTCGCTTAAACACTTCTGCTGGATGATTTGTTAACTGAAAGTACTCAGTCTTATGTGAATTTCCCATTGGGATCGATCTATCTATCTATCTATCTATCTATCTATCTATCTATCTATCTATCTATCTATCTATCTATCTATCTATCTATCTATCTATCTATCTATCTATCTATCTATCTATCTATCTAGTGAATCATAGAGAGGATGTGCAGCATCATTCATAATGGCACTCAGTTTTGTTTTCATTCACTCCTTTTCTACTACCTCCAGGGGATTCCAGAGTGCATCCTATAACTGAGCCTGCACTTTTAATTAGCTTGTTGATTCAGTGGGCGTCTCTTGAAGTGATGTTACCAGCCCAGCAGAACAATGCACTGGCCATCACAGAGTTGTAGAAGATGTCTCATGGTCGTTCTTGTGACACCACATTAAAGGAATGCAGTCTCTTAAAAAAGTGCCTGCTCTGCACTTTCTTATATAGTTCCTCTCTGTTATGAGACCAGTCCAGCCTATCATTGTTGTGGACCCCCAATTATATGTAGGAATGCACTAGCTGCTCTACATCCATGCCCTGAATAGTGTCCAGACAGGCTTTTTGATGTGGCAAAAGTCAGTAACCTTGGTTTTGCTGATGTTAAGTTGCAGACAATTCTTTCTGCACCAAGAAACAAAGTTTGGTTTTTGTTTGTCATCAGCTTGTTCTGTGTGTAGGGCTGTTCAGTGGTGTTTGATTATGTTAAGTATCCCTTACATATCTTTCCACGAATGGTGGCTGATAGACTTGGGTAGATTTTCTGAGAGTGCATGGATCAGGTACTCGCAGGATATCAATTCAATTACCTTTTCAGATGAATTCTTGCCCATCCTTAACCACCTGGCCATCCTGACCCAGAGATTGGAGGCCTGGGAGTATGAGGGACGCTTAGGGTCAAATATCCATTCCCTACATTTTTTTTGCTAGACAAGCAGTCATTAATCTATAGCAGGGGTCTCCAACTCCAGTCCTGGAGAGCTACTACGGCTGCAAGCTTTCATTCTAAATATTTTTAAATTAGTGACCAGTCTTTGCTGCTAATTAACTATTTTAACTTTATTTTAATTGACTTTTCTTGAGACACTGGCCACTGAATTGATTCTTTTTTCCTTAAACAGCACCAAATCACAAATTTGATGTGAAGTGAGCCAACAGATGACCAACTTAGTTGGGACCTGAAACTCCAACCTTCATTCAGTTTCTTAACTTGAAGCAATTCTCGTTGCTAATTAAACCCATTATTTAATTCCATGGTGCTCATTCTGCCATGGCAGACATTTCCAAAACTGTTGATTTTCTTTTTAAAGAGTGCTGTCAAAATGTTTTGTGGACCTGAGCAGATCAACATCACTGAGACCTTAACCTTTCTTTATATTCAGTTGTTGTGTGATGGACGTAGGTTGTCGTTTATGTTTTGGTTCATTTTGTGTCTTAATATGGTTTGGTTGTTAATTAAGTAAAAAAAGGAATAATTAAGGGGCCTGAGTCTTAAGTTGTGCATCAATTAAAATTAAGGCAAAGAGTTAATTAACAGCAAAATCTGGTCACTAATTAAGAAAAGGGTTAGAATGAAAACCTGCAGCCACAGTAGCTCTCCAGGACTGGAGTTGGAGACCCATGATCTATAGTAATCAAGAATCTCATTTTTAAGGGTATCATAGTTGTCTGAGGCTTTCTGTACCATATAGAAGTACGTCTTTTGTGCTTCACCTGTTAGGAATAAAGCCTTAATTTGTTTCCAATCTTCTCTGGGCCAATTCAGTTGAGTCGCATTACACTCAAAAATGAGGAGATATGCTTCAGTGTTATCTTTTGTTCTTAATGGAAGTAAAACCTGCGGGGATCCCATGTCTTTTTCAGCACATAGTACACAGTAATTCTCTTGCTTTCCATCATGCTTCACCCTGTCCATTATGAACCTGTTGCTCCAATACTTTCACTTCCAACTTCCGGACTTGCTCCTCCAGATTTATGATCATGTTGGTGAGGTCAATTCATTCGGGCTTCTTTCTGATGGGTCAAAATTTTGCTGACTACACCAGTGTGAATAAAAATGAGACTTCTGAAAGCCGTAAGCCACAAAAAGATTTGGGGACCCAGTAAGCCCCTGTTTAATTGTAGGTGATTGAAAAAGGGTCAAAATAAACAAGCAGGGTGCTAAAACACTAACAAGAAAGTAGAACTGCTGAGGATTCAGCTCAGGTGCAGTGGTCAAGTCAAACTTACTGCCTTCCATTCCCAGGTGGATTTAAAATGCCGGTTCACGAACGAGATGGGGATATGTAGTATAGAATTGGAAGTGCTGTCACTTGTCTTCCGGTCCGTGTCCCTCTGAATTGAGGATTGAAAAGAAGGGTGCATTAGCAAGTGTGCTTCCGCTTCTTCACGTGCAGTATTGCTCTCCTGATCAGAGCCTTCAAAATGCTTCCTATTCCCATATGTCTGACAGTAGCCCACATCAAAACTTAAAGATGGATGGTTTCGTAAATTTTCTTTTTGTTTGTTTTTAAATTAATTCACTAAAAGTATTATCCATTACATATTTGAACTCTTTACCTTATCTTTATTAAGATTTCTGTCCATTCCCACCTTCATCTCCGATTACGTACTTTAAACAATCCTCAAATGTAAACTCTATCCAATAAAGGTCTCATTTGTTTTGAAAGGGCCCCTATGTTCCTATACCAAGATCAGAGTGATATATTTAACTTCATGATTTACATTAATCTAGGATATGGCACAGACCTGCCTGTAAGCTCTAAGATTTTCTTATTTTTTATTTATATTGCAGAACAAGTAATCTTACTTTTATCTGCAAAATTAGTTCTGGAGTAAGCTATGGAAATTAGTGCTTCTCAAGTTTTTTTTAAGAACGTATACAGTAATACTTGGCAAACAATTCATTATGTTAGATATAAATCTGAAAATGTATTTCTTAATAATTGAGACCCTTGTCATTACACCTTATAGCTCGCTGCCAAGGTCACAGTACAATTTAATATCACATGAGTAAAGTCTTTCATACTAGTGGTATTAGAGTCATTCACTCTACTTAAAGAGCTGTTAGCCCAGAATAATGTGCACCATGTTACTTACATGCATTTGTATTGATGACACCTTTGTCATGGGTTCTGTGGATTGAAGTATCCTTCTAACTCCTTTTGGAAACCACTGTAAACACCATTTGTCATCCTTCAGTTTCTCAGTGAAATACATAACAACAAGCGCTAAAATAAAACTCAATTCTGCTTTCTCAAAATATTTTTAGGTATCAGGTCACCAAGAATTGTAATGTGTTAAAATGGACTAGAAAACTGTTTTAATATAAAAAATGTTGACTTTTCCGGACCAGTTACATTAATTGACTGAATCATGTCACTACATTTCACCCCACCAGTTGTAAGATTTTTCAGGTAAGAAAGAAAGATATTTCCAGCTAAGGTTGTCATACTCACTAATCAAGGTGCTGGGGAATGGTGATGTATTTTTTTTTTGTTTAATTTTATTGATTTTATTGAAATCACACAACATTCCATAATAAATAGATCCATTTTACAAGAATAAGATTGAAAATAAATCAACCACCACCTCTGGGAATGAGAGCATGGGAAGCAGAACAAAACTTAAACCTAGTAAAAATATGTAAATAGATAAATTAATAAGTGAATATAGATAAATGGAGAAGAAAAAGAAAAAAAAAGAGAATAGGGAGAGAATCTACTTCCTCAGTTCTTTAAAAGTTTATTCTAAAATGTTATTGATTAGATCCAGCCAGGTTTTAAAAAAATTCTGCACAGATCCTCTAAGTGAGAATTTTATTTTTTCAAATTTCAAATAATATATAACATCAGTTACCCACTGACTTAAAAGGGGAGAGTTAGGATTCTTCCAGTTGAGCAAGATAAGTCTACGTGCCAATAGTGAAGTAAAGGCAATCACAGTTTGTTTGTCCTTCTCCACTGCTGTTAGTGGATTAGGAGGGATTGTGACCCCAAGGCTGTCTGAATGGCACTTAAAAATTTTTTAAGTCCAGAATGATGTTAATTTGGTGCAGGCCCAAAACGTGTGACCCAGTGAGGCTGGAACTTGATTGGAGTGTTCGCAGGTTGGATTTTGACCTGGAAACATTTTGGACAATTTTAAGCGAGACAGATGTGCTCGATATATAATTTTTAGTTGAATAATTTTATGCTTTGCGCATATGGAGCTCGAGTGAATTCTGTGCATTGCTACCTTCCACTCCTTTTCTGATATGTTGAGAGAGAGATCCTTTTCCCATTGTCCTCTTGGATCTTTGAAATGGAAGGACTGTAAAATGGATCTATATATTGCAGAGATGCTGTCTAAGTCCTTGAAACTATTTTCCAGCATAGAGGGAGGTGGGAGGTGAGGAAAATTGGGCAGGTTCTGTTTAACAAAGTTTCTAATTTGAAGATAGTGAAAGAAATGTGTTGCTGGAAAGTTAAATTTAGAATGTAATTGTTTGTAGGATGCAAAGACGTTGTCTATGTACAGATCTCTAAGTGATTTAATCCCAAATGTTTTCCAGACATTAAAAACTGCATATGTTTGAGAGGATGGAAAAATGTGGTTCTCATGCAGAGGTGCCACAGATAAAAGCTTCTTTATCTTAAAATGCTTCCTACATTGGTTCCATATTCTGAGTGAGTGAAGCACTATTGGGTTATTTGTATATTGGCGATAACTTGCATTTATTGGGGTGCAAAGCAAGGAATATAAAGAGGTACTGCAAGATTCTATTTCTATTGCAGACCAAGCCTGCATATGTTCATCTATTTGTGTTAATGTCCAGGTTTTAATATGTTGTATGTTTGCTGCCCTGTAGTAAAATTGTCAGTTAAGTAGAGCCATGCCACCTTCTGGCTTTGGCCTTTGTAGGGTCACTCTTTGGATACGTGGATGTTTTGAATTCCAAAAAAATGTGGTTATGGTTGAATCTAATTTCTTAAAGAACGATTTATTGATGTATATTGGAATATTTTGAAATAAAAAGAGAAGCTTTGGGAGGATATTCATCTTAACAATGTTAATTCTTCCAGCTAAAGTGAGATGAAGGGTTGACCATCTATGCAAGTCTTGCTTGATTTTTTCCATACAGGCAGTGAAATTTTGTTGATAACGAGCTTTATGTTTACTTGTGATGTTTACCCCTAGATATTTGAACTGATCTGCGATGATAAAAGGGAAGGTGTCCAATCTAATATTGTATGCCTGAGAATTCACTGGAAAGAGCACACTTTTAGTCAAATTAATTCTGAGACCAGAAATCTTTTGAAATTCTGTTAGTGCTGTTAGGACTGCAAGCACAGTATTTTGTGGGTCTGATATATACAGTACCATATAATCTGCATATAGAAAAATTTTCTGTTCAAGTCCTTCTCTGATAATCCCCTTTATCTCATAAGCATTTTGACAGTGAACTGCCAGTGGCTCAATGGCGATTGCAAAAAGTAGTGGTGACAAGGGGCCTCCTTGTCTGGTACCACGTTCTAGTTTAAAGTAGTCTGAATTAATTAATACAAACGGAAGCTTCTGGATTGGTATACAGTAGTTTGATCCATGCACAAATGTTTGGGCCAAACCCAAATTTCTCTAATGTAGTGAAAAGGTAGTTCCATTCAATCATATCAAATGCTTTTTCTGCATCCAATGATAATAATATCTCTGGGGTGTTTGACTTTGCAGGTGAATATATTATATTAAACAGGTGTCGAAGATTGGAAGCTAAGTGTCGGCCTTTAATAAATCCAGTTTGATCTTGTGATATTACCGAAGGCAGCACTTTCTCCATCCTTCTAGCTAGGACTTTGGAGAGTATCTTAACATCATTATTCAGAAGTGAAATTGGTCTGTATGATGCACATTGTAATACATCCTTATTTTGTTTAGGGAAAGACGGTGATTAATGCCTGATGAAAAGTTCGAGGTAGAATTTTATTGTCTCTATCTTCTGTGAATGTTGCTAATAGGAGGGGAGCTAGCTGATAGTGCCAATGGTTTATCCAGTTCCTCTGCAGTAAGAGTATCTATTTGTGGTATCTCTAATGCATCCAGAAATGCATTAGATTGTGTCTTGTCTTCTTTAAACTCAGTAGAATATAAGGATTTATAGTAGTCTCTAAATGTGTGCATTATATTTTTATGGTCAATGATTATGTCTCCGTTTGTGTTGGTAATTGCTGGGATTGCATTGCGAACTTCTTGCTTGTGGATTTATTGAGCTAAAAGCTTATTAGCTTTCCCTCCATGTTCATTGTAATGATGTCTTGATTTAAAAATTAGTTGTTCTGTTTCTTTAGTTGTTAAGAGGTTGAGGTCTGAATCCAGAGCCTGCCTTTTCCTATGAAGAGCCTCACTTGGACACCTGGCGTGTTCTTGATCTATTCTAGTAATTTCATTGGTTAGCTTTGATACCTGCTTGGTTTCCAATTTATTTCTATGGGAAAGATATGAGATAATCTGTCCTCTTAAGAAGGCCTTCAGGGTTTCCCAGAGTATTCCTGCAGAGACTTCTGAGGATATATTTGTCTCTAGAAAAAACTGATTTGTTTTGATATAAATTCTGTAAAGTTCTCGTCTGCTAATAAAAGTGGATTAAGATGCCATCTGCGAGATGAGTATGTGGGGAATAATGATTTTATCTCCAAGATCAGAGGCGCATGGTCGGAAATAACAATAGCGTCGTACTTGCAGGATTTAACCATAGGCAAGGAATGGTTATCTACAAAAAAATAATGAATTCTTGAGTAGCAATGATGCACTGGTGAGTAGAAGGAATATGTTCTTGGATTTGGGTTTAGAAATCTCCAGGGGTCTGATAAGTTGTGGTCAGTTACAAACTGTGTAATTGCCTTTGCAGTGTTAGATGTCATTGCTCCTGTGGCAGGAGACCTATCTAGGCCTGGATTTAAAACACAATTAAAATCCCCTGCCATTATAATTTTATGAGTGTTCAGATTGGGAATGGATGCAAATACATTTTGCATGAATTTCCTATCATCCACATTGTGTGCATAAACATTTATCAAAATCACTTTACAATTAAATAAATTACCCATAACAATCATGTATCTCCCTTCAGGATCAGATACCACATCTGATACTACAAATGAGACTGTTCTATGTATGAGAATTCTCACACCTCTAATTTTTTTTGTAAAGCTGGAATGGAACATTTGGCTAGTCCAGTCTTTTTGCAGCTGGAACTGATCCTTGCTTAATAAGTGGGTCTCCTGTAAAAATACTGTTTTAGAGTTTAGACTTGTTAGGCGAGAGAATACTTTCTTTCTTTTTAATTTGTGATTCAGGCCTTTAACATTCCAGCTCACAAAATTAACTGTCCCTGTTTTGGAGACACTGATTCTGAATTTTTGATGTCATTTTGTAGTCTTAACCAAAATTGAGACAGCTTTGACCTTAATTTCCAATTTTCCCAGGGGTTATTGCCATGCAGTTTATTGTTACGTTGGTAATTATAATTATAAGGATTAAAAGGATAGATTAGAGATAGCTTGCTCTCTTTCTCCCCATCCTAGTACCCCACTTCGCCTCCCCACGTGAGGATGAACCCCACTTCACAAAGTCCCAATCCTCTGACATATCCAGAGACAGAGCACGTCCAAGACAAAACAAGCTCTCAGCAGCGGTGTATGTGAATTAAAAAAGAGATATCTATTGCCTATACAGTCTAAATACTATAAGCATAACAAAAAAAAATGAAAATCTTCAACATTCTTGAAATGTTACGATAGTAAACTCAGGGAATGGTGTTAAAAAGTCTCCTTTAGAAAAGTAAAAAAAATAATAAAATAAAAAAGAAAGAAAAGGGTTACTAATTTAATTTTTTCCACACATACATAAATAAACGTGTATAATTGTAATTAAAATAAAAACAGATAGTGAACGAGAAGGGAAAAGGATGTATAATTACGGTACCAGTGTCATTGCAAGCGGATCAGACAGCCAGTGATATCTTCTTTACGATGCCATGACAGGGTGCGACTCACAGTCTTATTTCAGGAAAGTGTCAGGATCAGCTTTCTTAACTTTTTATCTGCTTCCTCTCTACTGGTAAATATGTAATGTTTGCCTTGAATCTCCATTTTCAGTTTGGCAGGATACAAGAGGCTGTATCTGATATCGGCTTTTCATAAGCGCTGTTTAATATTATAAAAAGAGGCACGCTTAGCAGCTGTTGAGGGTGAGAAGTCAGGGAAAATACGAATTAGGTTATTTTCAAATATAATCTCTTGTTTCTGTCTGAGAAGTGACATTACATTTAATTTAGATTGTAACTTCTCAAAGCGCACAATAAAAGTCCTATGCTTAGAGTTGTTCGATCCCCATATACGATAAGCTGCAGCTATCTCGGTGTCCGATTTAAAGTCCTCTCCAATTATTTTGGAGACTAGTTCAGCTACAAATTTCACTGGGTGTGGACTTTTGCGATTCTCAGGTAGACCTTCAATTCTAATATTATTCCTTCTGCATCCATCTTCCAGAGCAGCAAGTCTATCTCCAAGTTTTTTGCATTCGGAATTCACAGCTGTTGCTTTTCCATCAGCAGTGGATGCTAGATTTTTGTCTGTTTCAATTCGAGTCGTGAATGTCTGCTTAACATCCTCCAGCTGATCGGCAAATGTGCTCAGTTTAGACACATTTTTCTGAATGTGCTCCTCAATTTATTCCACCATACATTTAAAGGCTGCTTCAAAGCGATTATATATGCATTTCTCAGAGTCTTTATTATCCTGCTGCAGCTTCTCACTTGTCTTCTTGTTTGTATTGAGCATACTATTTATTTATTTCTTTATATCATTCTTTATCTCTTGCTTGAGCTCAGCGATCATCACCTTCAGTTCGGACAGATCATTTCTGCTTTCATGCACCGTAGGTGAAGCGGCGGGCTCTATTACAGCCGATGTATTGATTAACACATGCAAGTACACTGCACCCATGACAGTAATGACCCTATAAACCTATATATTTTCACCATCTCTATATTTTAAAGACACGTTTGGGATGAGGACTGTTCATGAGTTTAAAAGACTTGGCTGAACATTGGAGAATTACAAAAATTTAACAATTTTTTTTTTTGAGTAATAGTCAGGATCCTGTTTAAATATTGACTGCAAACTTGAATTGGATTAATAGGGTCCACATTAATCCAAATCCTGGAAACTTTATCAGATGCAAATAATAGAAGGTGAACAGTACATGAACAATATGGCCAAAGCTGTAGTAGTGGGCATGTCCAACTAATATTTGTCTGGTTCAAAAGCTGCCTCAACATGAACTTTGTAGTGTACAGTAAGTTTTTTTGTTGTTTTTGTTTTGCATGGCAGGTGATCTCGTATTGTTTTTCCCAGAAAAATGCAGAATTGGGACATCATATGTGTGGTTTATGATGTCACAGTAACCGTATTTTTCTGAAAAAAGTGACCTGGGGAAACAAATATGGTCATCAGTTCTTTTATTTTAAATAGAAAACAACAAAATTTGATTTTTTTAATTAGCTAACAATTGTGTTATATTTTCTCCTTCTTTTTTTACTCATTTTGCTTTGGCACTTTTGATCACATTTCCATTTATTTTGATTTGTTTTTCTAGCCCTGAGGTATTTTATTATGCTTACTTGTTGATATGGTCTGACCAAGTGCAGCTTTGTTTCAACTTTAAATATTTTGTTTGACTTTTGTAGGATGCCTACATACAGTATTTTCCCTACTAAGCTTTTAATTTTCAACTGGCTGTTAACTTTGAAGTATTCTGTCAAACACTCAGATGTACTTTTTCTATGCTGATATCTAAATAAAGAGCTGTAATCATTAATATCATAACCATGTACTAGATGAGATTAAAAAGAATACTTACTTTTTTAAGTGTTCTTTCATAATAGTTTGTTTCAACTAAGTTAGAAACAGTTTGGGATGATTTTCAAATTATTTTTTCTGTTATATGCTAGGTGAAGGTGTCCTATTTTTGAAACACTGAAAAATCTTAACAATTAGAGTTCAGATTCCTTCATCATTAACATCTGCTGGAGCTAAAAGAGTGATGTATGTAAAAGAAAATTCTGTTGATATTAATAACGGTAATACGAAGAGCTTTGTATATAAAGTAGGAAAAATATTTTAGACTTTAGCTAATGTCTGTTATCTATCTACTATATATATCTATGTTGGTTTTAGTATATTGTTTCAACATAAAATATTTCTGTTTGACCTTTGCAGGATGTTTGCATACAGCATTTTACCCTACTAAACATTTAAGTTTCAGCTGGGCTTTAACTTTGAAGTGTTTCATCAATTACTCAGATGCACTGATATATACAATGCAGTACGATATACTGATTTTTAAATAAAGAGCATCAAATAGTGAGCTCCCAATTGACTAAACCTAAGCATACTTTAAGAAAATAAAATTAAGAAAAAAACAAAATTAAAATGTTTCAATAAATACAATTTAATAAAGTGTATTATTATAAACAGCGCCAGCCCATCCTTTTATATGGCCCTAACAAATTCTGAATTGGGGACCCTAGTTCTAACCCTACACAATAAAACCATGATTTTAGTGTACTAAAAAGTCAGGAAACAAAACACAGAGAACATTTTAAGTATAAAAGCAGTTTATTTATTTATAAAATTTAAAACATCAATCAATAAAATGCTTACATAAATAAGCAGAAGTTGCAAATTAACATAATAATGACATAATCCACCTTAATGAAGGAATAAATGTCTGTGTATCTGTCTGTGTGTCTGTCCAGTTGCACAGATGATGCATCACAAACATTTTTAGTAATAAAATGCATTGCATTTGTCATTCCAATTGATGGTACATTTAACACTGCTTTTACAAATCCCATACCAAATGGCATGTAATAGAAATGTATGCCATTCATGGTGCACTGCAAACGTTAATGCCGAGGTCTACGTTGATTACTTAGATTTAAACCCGTCTTAAGATGTGTAGCATAGGTAGTAAATGAAACCATTTCTGTAATGTATGCACTCAGAAAATGTTTAGATTTTCATTTTTTTCTGGAGCCAAAAGCAATAATAACATCCTCATAACAGATATTTTGTCCTAACTTTGTGGTTAATACTAATTATTGCCAGTCCACTTATCCTTTCCTGCCCCATTGAAGATCTCAAATAAGTATTTATCAATTTGAGCTTTGAAAAGCCCCTCTCTGCACTTGCAACAGTTACAGGAAGCTTATTTGCTATTCTAAAGAGCTAGCCAAGCTCATTTTGACTCGAGTATAAAGAAGCTGTAATGCACCCGTGTGTGTCTGGGGAGCTCTGAAAGGTTCTCTCCTGTCTAACATCAGATTCTTATCCAGAAGTGAGTATACCTCCTAAAAACCTCACACTTCTGATGAACAGCCTAGGGATCGAGGTCATTTAATTTGAAAAACACTTCAAAGTTGTCTCTTACTTCCTTCAGAGACTAAACTCAGTCCTCAAATGGTAGAATGCTACAATCTACTACAACATTAAAAAAGGATCCTTCCAGCTTCTTCATTGCACAACATCTATTTGTTCACAGGGTGAGCCAAAATGAAGTTCCCACATTTCTCAAAGTCATTGAGCAAGGAAGAAGCAGCTATGTGCGTTGAGGTGGGGTTCCTTTGATAGGTGATCCCTTGTAGTTTTCAGATGGCAACATGCTTTGGACCAGTGCACACCGTGCTTTCACTGTCAAAGGATTCTTCAAAAACAACGAATCCATCATCACTACGCAACTCGCCTTGTGAACGCACTTCGAAACGCAAATCGGAAAACAATTCTTCAGTGAGAGGCTAAATTTAGACAGACAAATACAACATTGAACAGAAAATCTCCAGGTCATCCTCAGACTGTACGAACACCTGGCATCAATTTTGCAGTCTTCTAGACGTTCAGCACACAAACATACTTCTGCTTTAGGCATTTCCAACACATCTTCGAGGAGGATTTTGCAAGAAGACCTTAATTTCCATCCATACAAAATGATGGTGGTTCGGGAACTCACTGAGAGAGACTGGGAGAGCCGTAGAGAGTTGCGAGTGAAAATTCTGCAAACCATTCATCGAGATGCCATCGTCATGTGCAGCTACAAGATACATTTCCATTTGAATGGTTGGATAAATAAGCAAAACTTTTGCTACTGGGCTGAAACCAACCCTTGTGAACTTCATTAGAGACCCCTGCACAGTAAGCGTGTTACAATTTGGTGCGCCGTTGCAGAATTTGACATTGTAGGCCCTTATTTTATTGAGGAGGGGAGAGCAACGGTCACCATCACTTCAGAACGTTGCATTGAAATGCTAGTGAACTTTTTACGGCCCCAACTGGAAGAAATGAATGTGGTGGATGCCTGGTTTCAACAGAATGAAGCAACAGGTCATATGGCACGGTGATCCATGCAAGTTTTGTGGAAGATGTTTCCAGGGAAGCTGATCTCCCTGCATGGTAATGTCGGGTGGACTACATGTTTACCTGATCTCGCTCCATGAGATTTCTTCTTGTGGGACTATCTCAAGTCGAAGGTATACACACACCAACCTCAAAACTTTGAAGCCCTCAAGGATGCTATTCTCCACAAAATTGTCGCTATTACCCTTAAAATGGCTGAACGAGTCATGCGAGCATTCAGAAATCGTCTCTAAGGGTGTATCGCTAATGATGGCCACCACCTTAAAGACATCATTTTTAAAACACAGTGAAAAAAATCTATTTTGTATACCTTTTCTAATGTCGTAATGAAATTTATTTTAGCTTGTAGCGTTTTTGTAGAATAAACGTTTGGGCTGAGTTGGTCGGGGGATGGGATAGCAGGCTGCTTACTGCCAGTGCTGATTGATACATTTGCAAAACAAAGACGCTGATGAGGAGGTGTGAGGGAATTTATGGTGGCCTGGCATTACATCTTTTTTCATAGGCTTCAGAGATTCTAGTGTTAAATAAAAAGTAGTTCAAAAACTCACCAGGATTACCAGAAGTGTCTAAAAGGTCTGTAGGTTCTTCTAGGACATCCTTAATCTTCTGGACCGCTGATATCTTTCCCAGTGCCACAGTTTAGTATTGAACCTGTGGAAGCTTTACTGATATAAATACAATGCTTATGGAAAAGGCTTAGTTGAAAAATTTATAATTTTTTGAACCTTATCAATGTTGCCTCATAATATGATACTAAGGCAAATCTATTGAAAATTCTCTAAAAAAAAACAAAACAGATACAGTCTTAATTTTCCCTGAACATGGCTGCAGCGTAACACAATTTTATTATTCTTACTTTATTATTAAGATTTACAACGTAACAGATATTGCATCATCACATAGCTTACATTACTTTTTAATTGCCACCTTCTGTGATGAAACATTATATCAATACACTTTATGCACTGTAGTTGTTGCACCAGACAAGTGTAAACTGTATTGTAGCAAAATCATTCACAAATAAAAAAGATAAATTCAGTCTGGAAGACCCCACGTACGATAATTTGGTCTGAATTCTATATGTAATATTTTATTGTACATACAGTACAAGAGTTTGAATCATAAAATGGACAAAGTTATTAATTAATAACCCCATCTTTGTCACAAGTATTCTAGCACTTTACAATTAGCCTTGTGGCAAGCCTACATAGCACTATAATCGGGTTTGGTTTCTGGAGTGCTGTCACTATATTATAGGGTCTGGATGATGATAAAGGCGTATCCCTTCGGGCATTATAGTTGACAACTAAATCTGGGAGGACCTTGCCCGGTAAGAATTCCAGTTGCTTAGGGCAGGTGTCATGTTTCTATGATGACCAAAGCAGGAAATGGGATGTTTCTGTGGGAAGCTTTTTTTTTTAAGGGGAACGGCTGACCAAGGGGCGACACGGTGGCACAGTGGGTAGTGCTGCTGTCTCGCAGTTGGGAGACCAGGGGACCTGGTTTCGCTTCCCAGGTCCTCCCTGCGTGGAGTTTGCATGTTCTCCCCATGTCTGCGTGGGTTTCCTTTAGGCGCTTCAGTTTCCTCCCACAGTCCAAAGACATGCAGGTTAGGTGGATTGGCGATTCTAAATTGGCCCTAGTGTGTGCTTGGTGTGTGGGTGTGTTTGTGTGTGTCTTACGGTGGGTTGGCACCCTGCCCGGGATTGGTTCCTGCCTTGTGCCCTGTGTTGGCTGGGATTGGCTCCAGCAGACCCCCATGACCCTGTGTTCGGATTCAGCGGGTTGGAAAATGGATGGATGGCTGACCAAGAGAAAGGAAGAAAAAAGAGAAGCAGAAGTCAAGGAGTTTGTCTATCTAAGCCTAAGAAGACAGCGGGATCGAACTTCACCCAAGGATGTCTGCTGTTTGTGGGTAGCAACTTAGAAGATAAGAAACAGCATAGTGATTCCCCAAGAAGAGCCAAGGGTTTCTTTATATAGCCCAGTGGTTATTTGGGTGCTTCCATTGGTGAGTCAGACTCGTTCTTAAATTCTTAAGGATAGAGAGAAAGCAGCAATATTCATCTGCTGTCCGTTTTTTTTCCCACATCATACAACAAGAACTGTAAGACGATATTCATCATCATTTCACACGGACTATGTATAATCATCCTCTTTCTGATTTACTATTCTTTTTATGTGTGCATCGTACCGGGGATTAAGGCGTCCTGGGGAAAAAGGGATCACAAAACAAGAAACCCAGTCAGCTTTCATGTACATGTATAAACGTTGGATCTTGGATTACAATACACTTGCATATTTAAGAAATCTAATTATCATCTGGGTTTCTTTCAAGTATTGGCGGGGGCAGAGAGGGGGGAAGAAGGGTCGAGGACTGAATATTTTTTACTGCTGATATATCTTTCGAACATCGTCCACTTCCCTCTCGAGTGGTGAAGTGTAGAGATTGCCCCCATTATAAGGCGATTGTTACAGCCTGACACCCTGAATTAATATTTTTGAAAACACCTGTTTGCTGGTAAATCTATGCTGTGGTTAACCTCAAAAACAGAAAATATTTTTGACACTTTTTCTTGGAGTTTTTTTTCTTCTTCACTCTTTTCCTTTTTTTTCTGAACTGGATGGATATGTCTGTTTTTCAATCATGATTATGTAGAAAATTATTGGCTGCCATTCTGACATTTGTAGCCCATGCTTTAATTGGCTTAGAAACTTGGTGCACCCCATAGGTTGGCTGGTGCGCCCACCAATTCCACAGGCTAGTCTTCATTCATCAACTTTCTTTTCCAGTCAATTTCTGAGGCTGATTAGATGGGGTCCACTGGTGGCTGTAGTGCCCTATACAGATGCATATTTCATGTATGCCTTGGGCTGGCTCTAATCTTAAATAATATAAAATGTATCTAACAGCTGTAATTTGTTATCTTATAAATACTTGCCACTCCTCTAATAAAACATGTCTGCTGTGCTAGACTGCCATTGGCTAAATTAGTACACTTGAATTATGCTAAACACAATTAAATAATAACATTTCTCATGCAAGTGTACATATTCTCCTAGGTTTTCTCATAAATTCCAACAATTTGTGGGTTAATTTAACTGACATCTCTAAACTAGATCATTGTGAATGACATTGGATGTGTTATAGATATCCTCTCTATGGCTGCTTCCTGTCTTGCACTCTATGATATCAGTAAAGATTCTGGTTTTGTTTGACCCAGTACTGGAATAAGTGGATTAAGAGATTAAGATAGGTGGATGATGGTGTAAGAAAACCTAAACAGCACCTTAACCAGGACAATTTTAATCTTGTTGTATTGACAATCTTTGCACACTATACAGACATCTACTAAACATTTTTGGTAAGCAAGCATTTATAATTTGTTATTTTAAATGAACAAAAATACCAAAAGCTGCTATTTTAGCCTTTGCTGACCACAAAATTAAATTTAGTTTCATAGCTAGCTTGTTCAAACTATGTTTCCAAAGTGCCCATATAAAACTGAAAGGTTCTTAATTTGTTCAGTGGCAAAAAGAATTTTTAATGCAGAAATCTTTCAGTTTCTGGCAATAATAGCTGTAGAATAACCTCATATAGGGGTAGTGTCATCCTTTCCTTATGGCAGACGCCAATACATTTGGTGGATCCATCATGTCTGTACACCACAGTGGAATAGCATATCACTGATCAACTTTTTTTAGTGGTATTTTCATTGCTTACATGATTTAACAAAACAGACAATGTAGAGCTGTAAAGTTTAAATGTTGATATGCCTGAAGGACAACAATGTAAATAACAGCATAAAAATAAATACGAAAGGGGTCTAGTAATTTCTGGGCTTACCTCTGATTTAGGCAATCGAATGGTGGTCTAAGTTTCCTTCTGAAATGTACCATTGTATTAGGAGTTGATATCAATGCAGTGGTCTAAACAGATGGAGAGCTAAAGCCAATCTAGTGCCCACTGTAGTGTCTCCACTGTACAAAAAAAGATTTACAAGCACTAGAAAAAATCCAGGGAAGAACAGCTAGGCTGATTCCAGAACTGCAGAAGATGAGTACTGAGGAAAAATTAAAGGAGCTGAACCCTTTCAGTTTAAGCAAAAGGAGATTAAGAGGAGACATGATTGAAGTGTTTAAAATTATGAAGGGAATTAGTCCAGTGGAGTAGGGCTGTTACTTTAAAATGAGTTCAACAAGAACATGGGGGTACAGTTGGAAACCTGTTAATGGTAAATTTTGTACAAATATTAGGAAGTTTGTCTTTACACAGGGAGCCACAAACAAATGGAATACACTGCCAAGTATTGTGGTAGACAGTAGGACTTTAAGGATCTTCAAAACTCGACTTGATGTTATTTTGGAAGAATTAAGTGGATAGGGCTGGTGAGCTTTGTCAGTCTGAATGGCCCACTATCATCTTAATGTTTCTAAGGTTCTAATGCTCTAATATCTTTCTTCCTGTTGTGGACGCTAGGGGCACTGTTGCCCCGTGAAACCCGACAGACAGACACGTCCAGGACACACATGTAAAAGCACCAAGAAGAATTTTTAATTATTTTCTTCAAATAAAGTGCACAAAGCACCACAATCGCCACAATTCTCCAATAATCAATAATCGCAATACAACAATAATAATCCTCCACTCCCAGAAGCTTCGTCACCCAACCTCCCAACTCCAGCTCCCTTTGCTGGGTCTCGAACAGTCCTTTATATATTCCTTGACCTGGAAGTGCTCCTTCTCTTTTTCTGGGTCAAACGCCACATCATCAGTCCTCAACCATCCCAGAAGTACTGTGGGCTCCTGTCCTCATGACTCCAAAGTACTTCCGGGTTGTAGGAAAAATAGGAGTCCCCAGGTCCTTTATTAGCTCTCCCTGGCGGTACCTATGGCACCCAACAGGCTGCGAAAATGGACTTCATGTCCCATGATGCCCTGCGGGAATTCGGGGTACATTTACCGTCCAGGGGAGCTGCCACCTAGCATCCTGGGGGAAGCAATGTCCTGGAAAGGCTGCCTTTCTCCGTTCTTCCCATTCTGGAACGTCCCAGCCGGATTGAGCTGCCAGCCGTCTATCACGCTGTTCACTACTGAGTTGAGTTTAAGACTGTGGAAAGCCACTGTCTCACTCATACAGTACATGGGCAATTTAGCGTTGCCAATGAATAACTTTGGACCACAGTGAGAAACATACTACACATGAATCCGTTCACACCCACCATTTATTCACTTTCTTTGCTGAATATTTTTTCATTTCAACAGTGTGGTGCAAATAGTTACTGATTTTTCCATTATTTGGATTTCAAAGTCAGTTAATCCATTTGCCATTTTAAATTGAAAATTAGATGAATACTGTATTATTAGATTTAAGTCTAGAAAATGCATAGGGAGTAGTCTAATTTAAAAATAGTGTCATGATTAAAGCAGTTTTAGTAATGAATGCATGAATTGATGGATTGTTTAATAACTTATAAATTCTGTTTTAGAGATGGACCCTGCCATATTACAAAAGTTTTTTAAATAAGTTTTTTTAAAAAAAAAAAAAAACTGGACAGTATTGTAGTTTTATAAAAAAAGTACAATTTAGCTAAATTACAGAAAGCCAACATTTATTTATATAGTACAGTGTGGCTCAAAGTGATTTACAAGAAGGCAAAGAAATAATTACAGTTACAAAGATAAGCTAATACAAATTAAACAAACAATATAAATTAATATATAAAAATGGAGGAATTACTAAACAAATTATGCAAAACTTAAATATTGTCAGCTATGTATTTTTTTCCAAGTCTCTAAATAGTTATAATGATAAAAGTCAGTGTCTGATGCTTGTAGTATTTGACGAATTGGCCACTGACATTTCCCTTTATAGTCATCAGAGACTCGAAAATGTCGAAATTAAGTTACAGATTAATTTACCCTCACTTCTAATAGGGATTTTTCTATTTTTACTTATTATTTACTTTGTAATTATATTTTTTCTCTTAGTTTTCATAAAACACTTTGAACAACAGTATTTTTATGAAAACGTATTATAGAAGAATTGCTGTTGTTGATGTGCAGCAACTTACTCAAAAGTTATATTACTTTTTTTTTTAGCAAGCTTGTTATCTTTAAATCATTTATACATTGTGCTTAAAGTACTACTGCACATCTAAATGGTTTGATGAAATTCAAAGAAAATGCTATGCCATGGTTGGATGTATCATTTCAAGTCATCAAAAAGGGTACATTCCCAGTTACATGATTATTCCTGGAGGGTCCTTATGTTATTCTGACTGAATGCAAGTGTATCCATTTTGGTGGGTAAATCTGATTGTTCTGAAAGTTCAATACAGTAATCCCTCCTCCATCGCGGGGGTTGCGTTCCAGAGCCACTCGCGAAATAAGAAAATCCGTGAAGTAGAAACCATATGTTTATATGGTTATTTTTATATTGTCATGCTTGGGTCACAGATTTGCGCAGAAACACAGGAGGTTGTAGAGAGACAGGAACGTTATTCAAACACTGCAAACAAACATTTGTCTCTTTTTCAAAAGTTTAAACTGTGCTCCATGACAAGACAGAGATGACAGTTCTGTCTCACAATTAAAAGAATGCAAACATATCTTCCTCTTCAAAGGAGTGCATGTCAGGAGCACAGAATGTCACATAGATAGAGAAAACAATCTCTAGCAAACAAATCAATAGGGCTGTTTGGCTTTTAAGTATGCGAAGCACCGCGGCACAAAGCTGTTGAAGGCGGCAGCTCACACCCCCTCCGTCAGGAGCAGACAAAGAGAGAGAGACAGACAGAGTTTGTTTTTCAGTCAAAAATCAATACGTGCCCTTCGAGCTTTTAAGTAACAACAACAACAACATTTATTTATATAGCACATTTTCATACAAAAAGTAGCTCAAAGTGCTTTACATAATGAAGAGAAGAAAAATAAAAGACAAAATAAGAAATTAAAATAAGACAACATTAGTTAACATAGAAAGGAGTAAGTTCCGATGGCCAGGGTGGACAGAAAAAACAAAAAAAAACTCCAGAAGACTGGAGAAAAAAATAAAATCTGTAGGGGTTCCAGGCCACGAGACCTCCCAGTCCCCTCTGGGCATTCTACCTAACATAAATGAAATAGTTCTCTTTGTAGTTCGGGTTTTTCACGGAGTCAATTGATGCTGATGGTCATACAGACTTCTGGCTTTTAATCCATCCATCATTGTTGGAACACCGTGGTGCTTTGGGTAGATGGTGGTGGCGCATGCCACCCACCAACAGGACACCGGAAAAGGAAACAGAAGAGAGAGTAGGGGTTAGTACAGATTTTGAATGAATAGTTATTATAATGAATTGGATATACAGAGTATCAGGATTAAATTACAGTGAAGTTATGAGAAGGCCATGTTAAAATAATGTGTTTTCAGTAGTTTTTTAAAGTGCTCCACTGTATTAGCCGGGCGAATTCCTACTGCCAGGCTATTCCAGATTTTAGGTGCATAACAGCAGAAGGCCGCCTCACCACTTCTTTTAAGTTTTGCTCTTGGAATTCTAAGGAGACACTCAGTTGAGGATCTGAGGTTACGATTTGGAATATAAGGTGTCAGACATTCTGATATATAAGCTGGGGCGAGATTATTTAAAGCTTTATAAACCATAAGCAGAATTTTAAAGTCAATTCTGAATGACACAGGTAACCAGTGTAGTGACATCAAAACTGGAGAAATGTGTTCGGATTTTCTTTTCCTGGTAAGGATTCTAGCAGCTGCATTCTGCACTAGTTGCAAATGATTGATGTCTTTTTTGGGTAGTCCTGAGAGGAGTGCGTTACAGTAATCTAGCCGACTGAAAACAAACGCATGAACTAATTTCTCTGCATCTTTCGAAGATATAAGAGGTCTAACTTTTGCTATGTTTCTTAGGTGAAAAAATGCTGTCCTAGTGATCTGATTAATATGCGATTTAAAATTCAGATTACAATCAACGGTTACCCCTAAGCTTTTTACCTCCGATTTGACTTTTAATCCTAATGCATCCAGTTTATTTTTAATAGCCTCATTGTATCCATTATTGCCAATCACTAAGATTTCGTTTTTTTCTTTATTTAATTTGAGAAAGTTACTATTCATCCATTCTGAGATACTGGTTAGACATTGTGTTAGCGAATCAAGAGATTTGGGGTCATCAGGTGCTATTGATAAATACAGCTGTGTGTCATCAGCATAGCTGTGGTAGCTCACGTTGTGCCCTGAGATAATCTGACCTAATGGAAGCATATAGATTGAGAAGAGCAGCGGACCCAGGATAGAGCCTTGTGGAACACCATATAGAATATCATGTGTCTTTGAGTTATAATTACCACAACTAACAAAGAATTTTCTCCCTGCCAGGTAGGATTCAAACCAATTTAAGACACTGCCAGAGAGTGCGTGCACGTGCAGCATGTCGTTTCAGGAAGCAGCTGCACAAAAGATAGCAACGTGAAGATAATCTTTCAGCATTTTTAGACGAGCGTCCGTATCATTTAGGTGTGCGAACAGCCCCCCTGCTCAATCCCCATAAGTCAGGATCACAGAAAGTCAGCGCAAGAGAGAGAGAAAAGTAAGCAATCTAGCTTCTCAGCCATCTGCCAATAGTGTCCCTTGTATGAAATCAACTGGGCAAACCAACTGAGGAAGCATGTACCAGAAATTAAAAGACCCATTGTTCGCAGAAATCCGCGAACCAGCAAAAAATCCGCGATATATATTTAAATATGCTTACATATAAAATCCGCGATGGAGTGAAGCCGCGAAAGGCGAAGCGCGATATAGCGAGGGATCACTGTACAATGTTTTTCTAGGTTTATCTCAGTCATATCTCATTTTGCACAACTTGCTTTCTTGATGGTACAGTAAACGCCTTTCTGCAATTCTTTTGGTCTTTCTAAAGATTTGTTGAGGAAACAAGTATACCTGATGATTTAACAATTCTTTGTCATTTTGATAATATCCAAACCACACAAATTAAACTTAACAGCTAAAATATTTACAAGAAATATAATGAAACTAATTTGTTCTAGTTTTTTTCTGATACATGACTTTATAAAGTGGATTTGTAATTACAGAACAAAGGAAAACATCTTCCATGTGGCTCATATTAGTGTAAAATCTTATAGTTCAAGACTAGGGGATCACAAACCCTTAGTGTAGTGCATGAAATCCTGTAATATCAGACTAAATAGGTCTAAGAAGTATTATTTTAGGACAAATAAGTCTTAGGTCTTAGCTTACACGTGGTTACATATAAATTATGAGGCATCATCCTTTATGGTAGCATAATTTTAATATTATGTTATTTAAGAGAAGCCTATTAGATTATGAATGTGCTAACTCCCCTTCATATTCCTGAGAATATTAAATAAATGAGGATAAAAGGTAAAACTACTGTATTTGTGTATATAAAATATATATAAAAAATTGGAAATGGGAATGGGCAAAGCCAGCAAGGTGACTGACAGACAATCTATAAGACTATCCCCAGGCAGCTGACATTACTGTAATCTGAATAAAAAGGGCATTTTTTTTGCAGTTGACACATGTAGTATTTCATCAGTTTTATGCATGTGTTTTTGTCTAGCAAGAGGGTTGTAAATGTGGAAATTTAATTTCTGACCTTAATTATTACTTTAGTTTCTTGTTTTAAAGGTGTTTATTTTTTTATTTTTCCTCAGCACCATTTTTTTACATGAGTCGTCACATTCCCACTATAGTTCTCCTTCATGAGAATTGGTGATGTAATGGATTTTATTTTATCAAATCACTTTTGAGGCACAGCAATGGTTCTTGTTTAAAATCTTTTCTTACAGGAGATTTGCACAGGAACAAAAAGTGTTTCAGCGAACTCTGCTTGGCTACTCTAAGTAGACAAAGGAATTCTTAAGCTTATAAAGACATAGATAACAAGCATACATCATGACAGCCAGAGAGTAGTTAATTATCTTATAAAGAGTGGAAAGTTATTGGCTATTAAAAAAAAAATAGTATGTGCAATACAAATGTGGAGAAAGTTAAAGAATATGAAAGTAGTAAAATTGGAAAGTATCAAAAAAAAAACAAAGTAAAGATCACAGTAGCACAAACAAACAGAAATTAATACACGAAAAAGGGAAAATAATCGACACGGACCAGGTGTCATTGAAAAAAAAGCAGGACAAAGCGAGGTCAGAAATAAAAGACAGAGTAGAAAACAGTACAAGTAAACAAGTAAAATGTCACAAAGAGGTTACAAAACAAAGGGGCCAAACACATGCAGAGCAGGTTAGAGATACAGTAATCCCTCCTCCATCGCGGGGGTTGCGTTCCAGAGCCACCCGCGAAATAAGAAAATCCGCGAAGTAGAAACCATATGTTTATATGGTTATTTTCATATTGTCATGCTTGGGTCACAGATTTGCGCAGAAACACAGGAGGTTGTAGAGAGACAGGAACGTTATTCAAACACTGCAAACAAACATTTGTCTCTTTTTCAAAAGTTTAAACTGTGCTCAATGACAAGACAGAGATGACAGTTCAGTCTCACAATTAAAAGAATGCAAACATATCTTCCTCTTCAAAGGAGCAAAGAAATCAATAGTGCTGTTTGGCTTGTAAGTATGCGAAGCACCGCGGCACAAAGCTGTTGAAGGCGGCAGCTCACACCCCCTCCGTCAGGAGCAGAGAGAGAGAGAGACAGATAACAAAATCAATACGTGCCCTTTGAGCTTTTAAGTATGCGAAGCACCGTGCAGCATACTTAAAAGCTGCACACAGAAGGTAGCAACGTGAAGATAATCTTTCAGCATTTTTAGACGAGCGTCCTTATCGTCTAGGTGTGCGAACAGCCCCCCTGCTCACACCCCCTACGTCAGGATCACAGATAGTCAGCGCAAGAGAGAGAGAAAGAAAAGTAAGTTGGGTAGCTTCTCAGCCATCTGCCAATAGCGTCCCTTGTATGAAATCAACTGGGCAAACCAACTGAGGAAGCAAGTACCAGAAATTAAAAGACCCATTGTCCTCAGAAACCCGCGAAGCAGCGAAAAATCCGCGATATATATTTAAATATGCTTACATATAAAATCCGCGATGGAGTGAAGCCGCGAAAGGCGAAGCGCGATATAGCGAGGGATCACTGTAATTCAGGATAGGTTTCTCTGTTTGGAATTTCAGCACAAACAAAGCGATCTACATCATCATCAGTTAATAATTTTTTTTGCAAAGTAAACAATAAATGCATATGAAGTAAAACACGTTTTTGAAATTCTCTGACTTAAACTACAAAGCTCTTTCCCGAAAAACTACAAAAAGATCTCACTGTGTGATTCCTTGGCAATGGCTGAATGAAGTCCGATCCCTGGGGTTTCTTTGCACTGGCTGTGGTTACGATGTTCCAGATAATGAAAAAAGCAAATGGTAAAGTTGCGCACTGAACGTAGGTGATGATTTGGAAAATGAATGTGTGAAACAATGACTACTTTCTCCTCTCGATCTCCTTTCTCCTTCTCTCTCCTTGCTCTCTTTTTTTGGTTCTTCCCTCATCTCGTTTAAATAACAAGTATTCCGGATGAAATTGGTTGCAACAGGAAATTCCAGTCTCAGGGTCACTGTCTCCCTGCATCGTCTTTCCCCGTTTGTTTTCCGGGGACAACATTTACATACACACGCACGATATTAAACAGGATGATGTAAACAACACCAAATGAATGATAAGACAGCTCAAATGTCAGTCACTGTGTAGCAGTTCTTAAACAATGCTACTTTGCCACAAGGTTATTCTTGACTGTAGAGATGGCCCCAGCAGTTTTCTAGAGCGCTCTGCTTCTAACACAATATATAAGTCCCGAAAAACCACTTTACAGTGAAGACATGGGTCCAGTTTTATGATAATGAAAGATGAGAGTTTCATTTGCCCTGCTTTCTTATGAAGCTCTTTTGTCCATTTGTCAAAGGCTAGTAAGAGGTTCAGTGGGAAGGAAGAATCTCTCACCAGTGATAGGAAACCTTGCCCAACCAAAACTTGTCCTTTAAGAGGTATGGTCACCTAAACATTTGATGAAAGTAGAAGTTTAAAACAGGAACCTGCTGTGAACTTACAATACAATAGGTCTTACAAGGTGGCTCCGCTCCCTGCTCGCTTCGCTCGCCTACCCCCAGCGTTTTCAACCCGTGCCCGCTGGGTAGCCACGTGTGAGGATGACGCACGTTTAATACGGAGAGCTTGCCCGTGTTAACAGTGGGGAGTAGTCTCTCTCGTTTTACTCTGGGGAGGGGGGCTGTGTTCTGTAACTTGCTCTTCATGTGTTTGTCCCTGTTCTTTATCCTCTTTATGAGGTTTTACTTTGTTTCCTACTCTGACGGTTCGTAGTTTCTCCCGTTTTGCTCTGTTGCGGTGGGGGGGGGGCTTTGTGTGGCGCCTGCGCACGTGCGTAGTCTCTCCCGTTTCAGTATGGGGGGGGGGGCTTTGTGTGGCGCCTGCGCACGTGCGTAGTCTCTCCCGTTTCGCTATGGGGGGGGGCTTTGTGTGGCGCTTGCGCACTATGTCTTTTGTGTCCACGGGCACGACCCTGCGTCCATATCCGGTTTACCATTCTCGTTTAGTAATATGGATTTTTTGTATAACACTTTTCATTGTGTGCAGATGAAGAGTGTGCTGAACATTTCTGAGTTACATTACAAGTACAGTGGAACCTTGGTTCACGAATGTCTCGGTACACGTACAAATCGGTTTATGACCAAAAAGTTTGCCAAACTTTTGCCTCGGTTCATGACCACACACTCGGTATATGAACAAGCCAGTTTCCCTTTCGGTTTGTACATGTTTAGTCACTCCCTGTGCATTTCCTGTGCAGCGAGCAAGAGAGAGAGTGAGGGAGCGCCGACACACACACACACACACGCACACACACACACACACAGGCAGCGGGAGAGAGAGAGCCGCGCACACACACAGGCAGCGCTAGAGAGAGACAGACGCACACACACACAGGCAGCGTGAGCAAGAGAGAGGGCTGGACTCATAAGGTAGAGAAGGCAGTTAAACAATGCACTGGGCTTGATTTTGTTTTCACTTCTGTTTACAGCGATCGGTTCGTAGCGTGCATTTTTGCAATTGTACTTTTCTTGGTGGTTTATTAAATTACGGATTTTTTCAAATGTTAATTTTTTCCCTGTGCTTAAAACTCATTAAAAAAAAGTGTTTTTAGCCAGCGGTTGGTAGCACTATAGCGCAAACTATTGCAGTGTTAGTTTTCTCTGTTGTTCAAGGTTTTCTCGGTGTTATTCAATATTTTGTACATTAGTTTACTATTACGCTGTGCATTCTGTGGTTTAATTAACTATATTTATGCTTAAAAACTTAAAAAAATATATATTTACATGCAGTTCGTATGGTCTGGAACGGATTAATTGTATTTACATACAGTCCTATGGGGGAAATTGCTTCGGTTCACGACCAGAGTTTTGGAACGAGGTTCCACTGTATAGGTTATAATAATTAATAAATACATGACTACTAGACATATAATTGCAGATTTTTTTTATAACACACAAATAACAAGGTAGAAACTGGCTAAACCTAAGTCAAAACCAACAATATCTCTCTCTATGTAAAATCCAAATTTTGTCTGTCTGCCTGTCCGCTTTTCATGAAAGAACTACTTAATGGATTTAGATTGGGTTTTTTTTCTGTAATTTACTTGAACAGTGCGGTTGATTTTGCGACTTCTGTCATTGCGCTATGTATCATAGTTCGCTTGCAGGAGCGATATATTCGCGCTAATCTGAGACAGAGGCTGCGGGCTGAGGGGAGGGGGGAAGCGTGATGTCAGGAATAGAGAGCCGGGCAGGGCCCTCCTCACTGTCCTGTTTCACTACTACATGGGTGGAGGCACGGGGGACAGCTAGTCATTAATAAGAGGATTCAAAATATCAGTGTGGGAAATACTGTAATAAATGAAGCACAAAAAAATATAAAAGAGGATTAAAGTCTGACCTGTAGATGCAAATCTGAAGGACATCAAAAAGAAAAATGAAAACACAAAAGTGACGAAATTGTTGACACTTGCAACACACAGTTAAAAGTGTATAAATAAATTCCAGTATGGGAGAATGAAGATTTCTCAAAGGCAATCGTTTCGTAAACGGGCACTAGTGACAGAAGTGGAAAAGTCTTGAAATGTATTAAAGCAAGAACAAAGAGTTGCAGCAGTGAGTAGAAATAGACTAGAAAATGCCTTTAGTTGTACAGTCAGACCAATTTCTTGGCACTAGTCAAAAAATTGAAATACACCTTCCAGCCTATGACTCACATTGCTGCAACTTCACCACAACATTCCTTAAATTAGTTTACTCTCTATGATGATTTGTACATCTATAAAATCATATTATTTTCGAAAAGCAGTTTTGAGGCTTGTCGATATGAGGGTTTCATTTTAATATGTGTATTGTAAAGAACACCAATCGCATTTGGGAAACCCACAAATTGCTTGAAAATTATCTTTTAACTGTCCTTGGGCTTTGTTATATACTGTAGTGAAATGACCTTGTGAGGTAGTCAGAAGATACACCAAATGTCACACCCATTTGCATGTGCCACTCATTTCTAATAAAACAGAGTTTTGCAAGAGCTAATCACCAGTGAAAAACATTCGAGAAAATGGCCCAGTGTCTTTGATGCTGGAGAGAAGCACGGAGATATACTATTTCTAGTGTTAAAGGAAGTCAGCTATTTCTGCACTGATTCACCTTGTGAATGCCTAACAAATTCATTTGTGTTGACTTTGTGCTGATATGTTTTTCACTTGTGATGTGCTGTCCAAAAGGAATTTTAAATGATGGTTTTGTTGGCCAGTACATCTCATCCTCAGCTTTTTTAATTACATATAATGAGTCCAAAGAAAGCCAGAAGCTTGTCACAACTGACATCAGTCCACATGTACATCCTTTATTTTGCTTTAGGTGTGTGCCGCTGGATCAGCTGCTATGCACATCTGGGCTCAGTCACAATTATATGCAACACATAATACATAATACATAAAGTACAGTATGTCTTATGCCTTAGAGATCATTGAATGACAGTTTTGAAAGTTGCCAAAGCTATTGGTACTCCATGCATTTCTGTAACTGGTGCCAGAGTTTACCATGTGAGCAAAGTCATCACTAGAACTGGAATCTACTGTATAAAGCAGTCATTGGCATTTCTGATAAGCCCACATTCCACCCATCCTGCTGCTACAGTGTTAACAGCCACTGTTCCCTGGAGATGAGTAAACTCTGGGATTATGGTGTGCATGCGACTAGCGGTGAATAAATTATCTCAGGGTTAACAGAAATGAGGATAAAGAGGACACAATCAGCCAGTCTAGAGACAGGAATGTTTCTTTGAAAAACAAAGAAGAAATGTTTTTTCACACAAGTTGATTAATTTCGGGGCCCTGTAACCAGCAGACCAGTTTAGCCCATGCAGACGTCTGGCAATGGTGGCCACTTTGTGAACTGTATATCTAGTTTTATTCCACTGTAGGCTGCATGACAAAAAAACAGCAAGTACCTAATAGAACTGGGACTGTTACATTTTCCCAGCCTAATTTCTAAGTTCCTTAGTTTCTATGATAAAGATGTAAGGCTTCCTTCCAGCTTCATTTTGATATTAGTGATATTGATAAGGCAGGTAGAGAAATCATAAAACAGAAAAAATATACAGATACACACACACAAAGCTATCCTTAATGAGCATTAACATTATCATACCAAAGTAAAAAATGTTTTTCCTTTTTTGATACCACAGAAGTCATTCATTACCTGAGTATAACATCACACAAAACATTGCTTGGAATAGAAACAATTTTATGTAGACAAAAGCACCTAAAATGTTTTTTTTTTTTATGGGAGATTAATTAGTTATCAGGGCGGCACGGTGGCGCAGTGGGTAGCGCTGCTGCCTCGCAGTTGGGAGATCTGGAGACCTGGGTTCGATTCCCGGGTCCTCCCTGCGTGGAGTTTGCATGTTCTCCCTGTGTCTGCGTGGGTTTCCTCCGGGCGCTCCGGTTTCCTCCCACATTCCAAAGACATGCAGGTTAGGTGGATTGGCGATTCTAAATTGGCCCTAGTGTGTGGTTGGTGTGTGGGTGTGTTTGTGTGTGTCCTGCGGTGGGTTGGCACCCTGCCCAGGATTGTTTCCTGCCTTGTGCCCTGTGTTGGCTGGGATTGGCTCCGGCAGACCCCCGTGACCCTGTGTTCGGATTCAGCGGGTTGGAAAATGGGTGGATGGATAATTAGTTATCATTTTTTCCATCATTAAGACAAGTATGCTGATTCAATAACTTGGACAAAATAATGTGTGACTTATTCCATTAACATATGCTAGTCTGATGTTTATTTTCATGTATTTTCAAATAAATACCCACATGAATGCAAATAAATATTGTACATAGACTAGATGGTTAATTATGTTGGTAATTATTTCATCATGTTATTGAAGTAATGCTTTTAACAGGAGTTGAATTAATTATATATGAAAGAAAGTAGATTGAAGTTGTTTATATGCTGAAAGTAAAAAAAAATAGTTAAAGAGCAGAAGACACCACATTTTGGCTGATCCTTTAACAATTATATCATTTAATTGTAAACTATGAAAATACAGGGGTGGGAAAAAGTAGGTTTATAGTTATTAGTATGGTAAAAGACATGCAGGCTATGATTTCTACAAAAGATGTATTACAGTTTTTCTCAGTTGCTTTGGTGCATTTCTCACAACAGAATTGCAGTTCTCAAAACTGCTCGTTCAATTCCCACAACCTTTAGTCAGTTGTGCACATCATAACAGCAATTTCTGGGTGTTTTCGTCATTTTGCAATTGCTTTAGTTCACTCAGGCAGATGCTTATGTGCAATTCTCAGCTATATCATGCATCAGCGGTTACTTATGTCATGATGATCAAAATGCATTGTGTAGCCCTCTTTTGCATAGTCTTACACTCCAGACAAACTTGTCATTTTTTCATTGTGTAAGTCATTGCACTCAAAAGTGTTCAAAAAGATATCATTGGCTGTCAAGTGTATTTTATAGGTTTCTACAAAACTTTTTTTGGTTTATATTCACAATATTAATGATTCCACCACCTTAAATTGCTCTCAGGTGACACATTATTCGGGGCAGGTGTAAGATCTTAGATCAATCAAGCAACTAATCACTGAGCAGTCTCCTAAAATTGCTCCTGAACCTGCAGCTGGCAAGCATATAAAGACAAGGCACAATACAGCGTGGAAGCACATCAAGGAAGGACATTTTACTCTGTATTTGTGTGTATTACTTTATAATGTTACAGTATGTCATATATTTACAATAGTCCACACTAGACAATATGTATGTTACTGTTGTCCATTCAGTGTTGTATTTTTACTGTGACACATAGGACTTCAAGACTTCCTGGAAGAGGTGGCAGGGGGCCTATTTGCACTCCTCGACAGGAAGAGGCTATTTGTGCTATGGTCATAGCAAATAATGCCATAAGACTCAAGGAAATACAAACTGCTATTATTGCTGACAACGATGTGTTTGAGAATGTCCAGTCTGTCAGCATCTCAACTATTGACAGAGTGCTGAGGAGAAACCAAATGAGTATGAAGCAGTTATACTATATACCATTTGAAAGGAATAGTGAAGAAGTGAAGGAACGTCGGTACCAGTATGTGCAGGTAAGACTGAACATGTGCAGTAATACTGTAACTGTAATCTACTGTACAGCAAATAGTCCAACATTGTATATCGACATGCAGTACAGTTGATTTCACCTTGACACATTTGCTACCACTGTGAAAGCGACATGAATATGATAGATTTGACTCTATTGTCTCCAAAATGAAAATGCATTTTACATCAAACTTACTGTAGTATCTTGTTTGATACAGCGTATAATGGACCTGGAATCAAGTGAACCACCACATATTTTAATATACATGGATGAGACTGGCTTCAACTTGGCCAAAGGAAGAAGACGTGGGCGTAATCTGATTGGACAGAGAGCTACTGTTGACGTGCCAGGCCAGCGGAGTGGGAACATCACTATGTGTGCGGCTATTTCGGACAATGCGGTCCACACTCATATTCCTTTTGTGGGGCCATACAACACCCAACATCTGCTGACCTTCTTGAACACCCTCTACAGGGATTTCATTCCTGAAGAGGAGATTGGTCAAGAAAATGTACCACAGTATGTGATCATTTGTGATAATGTGAGTTTCCATCACTCCAACCTAATCAGACAATGGTTTGCCAACCACCCCAGGATGCTGATGGAATTCCTACCTCCATATTCCCCATTCCTCAACCCAATTGAGGAGTTCTTCTCAGCTTGGAGGTGGAAGGTATATGAGCGTAACCCACATACACAAATGACACTGCTTGCTGCCATTGAAGCTGCGTGTGGGGATATAACAGCATATGCCTGCAGAGGCTGGATAAGACATTCTAGAAGGTTCTTTCCATGCTGCATTGCAAAGGAAGATATCCGTTGTGATGTGGATGAGAACATGTGGCCCAATATACAGGATCAGCAACAATTGTAGAGAGCATTTAGAGTTTCAGTATGTATATATTGTTTTCGATGTTGTAATTTTTTTTCCTTCATTTCATATATTATGCATAAAGTATTGAAAAGCATTTTTTTTGCTAGACTCCAAGTGCAGTGCATGGTATGTCACCATATACCTGTGCAATCAATAAAATATTCTTCTTGAATCAATCTCTGGCAATCTGTGTTTTGTATTTTTATGTTTCCTGCCCTTGTCATTCAGATATTTTGTGCATCAGAAAATGTTTAGATTGTGCCAATTTTATATTGATAACATGACTTTACATTTTGGCTGTCATGTCCGTGGACGATGATTCATGGACTTGGCATTTTGATGGCACTGACATATTCAGCGATTTAAATACTTGCTTTTGAGGCATGGATTAAGGATTTTGAAGAGGTTACCTGCTTTTACTGGTCATCCATGATGTTTTGCCATTTGCACTAAGTGTTTTGAGAAATGCACTCACTGTTATGCAGATGTTAAGTCTGTTGTGAGAAATGCACCAAAGCAACTGAGAAAAACTGCAATTCAATAGCTTTATTAACTTTATTAACTCAAAAGAATGTCACAATGGTACAGTGCACTTAGGTACAATCTCATAAGTGCTGAAATTGCCATCTTTCATTATTTATACATGCTGGTGGTTTACTTGCGACACACAAGCACACTTTAATAATAATACTAAGAAGAAGATAAATAATACAAATATATAATAATTAACAAATTGTGAGGTTTCTGAACTCTTTTAGGACCCCCACAACAGGACGGCACGCCAAAGCATGCCTGCCGCGTCTGTGGAGAACTGCTTGTCCATTGCCGAGGCAACTGCAGTTTCGCAGCTGCCGCAGAAACAACTAAGAGCTGATCGAGATTACGCTATATGCGCCTGTCACCGATGGGTGATGCAAAGGACATTATAAATACAGTGGAACCTCGGTTCACGAATGCCTCGGTACACGTACAACTCGGTTTACGACCAAAAAGTTCGCCAAACTTTTGCCTCGGTTCACGACCACACACTCGGTATACGAACAAGCCAGTTTCCCTTTCGGTTTGTGCGCGCTGATGATTTCCGCACGTGTTGCATTGTTCTCGGTCAGACGTGAACTGCTGCAATGTAAGAGAGAGAGAGAGCAGGCAGGCTTGTGTGCTGATGAGAGAGAGAGAGCAGGCAGGCTCGTGTGCTGATGAGAGAGAGAGAGAGAGAGAGAGCAGGCAGGCTCGTGTGCTGATGAGAGAGAGAGAGCAGGCAGGCTTGTGTGCTGATGAAAGAGAGAGAGAGCAGGCAGGCTCGTGTGCTGATGGGAGAGAGAGAGCAAGCAGGCTCGTGTGCTGATGAAAGAGAGAGAGAGAGAGCAGGCAGGCTCGCGTGCTAGAGAGAGAGAGAGAGCTCATGCAGCTGAGAGCGAGCCTGTACGTGCAGCTGAGCAGGGAGCCTAGGTGTTTGTCGGTGTTATTCAATGTTTTTACATTAGTTTACTATTACACTGTGCATTCTATGGTGTAATTAACTATATTTGTGCTTAAAAATATTTTAAAAAATATATTTACATACAGTTTGTACGGTCTGGAACAGATTAATTGTATTTACATACAATCCTATGGGGGAAATTGCTTCGGTTCACGATCAATTCGGTTTACGACCAGAGGTTTGGAACGAATTATGGTCGTGAACCGAGGTTCCACTGTACAGGGAACAGTGTAACTTGGCCACTGACCTGGCCCTGACTCTGCTCATTTGTGTCTGTGTATAGGAGAGTGGTAGCTCCTGCTGCAATAAATAACACTGCTGTCCCTGTTTCAAGTTGAATAAAGTTGGTTTTGCTGAAGTACTGAGACTCAGACTTGTGTTTTGGGGTACAAGACAGGGACTCACGCGTCACAAAATAATACAAGAATAAACTCTGTGTTTTGCATACTGACAACTGTAAACCTACTTTTGCCCACCCCTTTATATAAAATGCTTTGTGAGAATTCAGCTTCTGGAAGCAAGATATTATCTCCTCCCTGTCACCCTGTTTGTAGTTAAAATGAATTGAAAATGGATGAATGGTTAATTTTTTCCTGTGTTAAAGTGGGACATTTTTTCACCATGCTGGTAAGTGCATTTTATGTAATCACTAGGTTAATATTGTGATTCAGAAGGAAAAGGACTTGATCTTGAAAGGACAAATTGAAAAAAATGGACCGAGGAAATGAGACAGCAAGAGCGCTGAGCCAAAGGGAAAATTAAAAAAAAAAAAAAAAAAACTAACATGGGTTCATTACCAAGATCAAAAGTACCAAATTAACTAAAAAAAAAAATACAAGGCAAAATTCATAGTTCAAAAAACAACAAATGCCAGAGTTTCAAACTGAAACTAGAAATAGATTCCCTAATTCACAAAAAAGCCAGAATAATCTCTTTTATTCTCAACCAAAAATGTGGACAGCAGCACTGTGACTCCAGAGGCCTTGTCACCCACAACCATGTATCACAACTGTAAGCAGTATAGATACATCCATAAAAAAATGACAACAAGATCTTGAGAAAATAATGAATGTTAATAAAAATTAAAGTAGAATTATAGACAAAATACAGAATTAATACAAAAAATCCAAAAGGATCAAAACAGGTTGGTTTTTATTAGTTGGGAAACTGTTTAGTAAGTTTATATCAGATTATAAAAAGTCATAATGGTCCAGGACCTGCTGTATCTCATTATCAGCTGCTACAGACATTTTTCCTGAATTCTGTTTTTAAGAGAACATTTATCTCTGTTTACATCCAGTTGTATGAAACTGTTAGAAACATGTTTATGAACAGTCTGCTAACTGCTGTCTTGCATGTGCCAATAGGGATTTGTTGCGGGTAGGATAAATTAGTGACAGTTTATATTACTTTCATTGGCAAGGCCTTTGAACCCATGGGAGAGAACAGAAATATACAACTCAGTGTGACTATGAAATGTGCCACAATGAGCTGGGGGTTTTATTTTTATAGCTCTGATGTTGCTCCTTAAAATTGTTTTTTACCTCTACCTGTTCCTTCCCTGTAAACTACTTGATATTCTCTACAATAAATCAGTAAATAGTTTTTACTTTGAAAAGGATAAGGCCTGTGAACTCCACACATAAACACACTGCATTGACAGAGTAAAGGGCTGAGTGTGGATAACATACTCTGGACTGTGAGAAGAACAGTGAAGAGAACTAAAAGTCTGTTCAGCAATAGGATACAAATACCAAATCCTGATAAAAGGCTTCCAAGAAAATGTAGTACTACCATATAAATACTGAAATTAGCATTTGTCTGATCTACAGTATTTGTTCTGTTTGTCACTCTCTTGGTAGTTACTGTACATAGTAAGTTTTATGTGTAGCAACTTTAAGTGTAGCAAGTAGAAAAATGGTCTTTGACAATATTGAAGGTGATATTTTCATGTCAGTTTCCAGGTTGCAGACTGTCAAACATTCAAAAATAAAATTTATTTGTGTCTCGCACTAGTTTATCATTTTGGACTGGATCACTTCCCTCTTTGTGCAGGCAAACAAGACATAGAAATAGCTGACTGTTAATCAATGACAAGGACAAACAATCCAACATTTCTCTCTGACATGCAGAACTGAGGTTAGTGAGGTGGCCATTTAAATTTTTCAGTCCATCCATGCACCCTGGTGCTAACAGAACATTTGTGATTACCTAAGAATGTGGGATTACCAGCTTTTTTATCTTTTCAGGAAAGTGCTGCCTTCCCACTCCCTCTTGTGAATATTTATGTGCATTTTCATGTGACAGGTGTCTGGTCACAGTCACAGGAAATCTAACTTAGACACCATTAAAATATCCGACTACGCCACCCAGTTTTATTAAGAGACTGGGAACTCTTGAGATTTACAGAAAATAGCACATAGGGTTCTTTAAATTGGGTGGTGAGTAAACACACAATGAAAGACACAACAGTAATTTCAGAAAAAGCAACAGCACCTTCTATTACACAAGACAATAAAGTAAATTAAAAAAATAAACGAACATAACAAAAAAATCTAACAATATCAGGTACGAAATTCCTTTTTTTTTAAAAAGGAAAGCACGCAGTCCACACTGTAAAAGTCTGTTAAAAACAAGAATTGGAGGATACAACCTTTAATGGTACCGAGTCCAGATTGTGCACTGTGTTACCTTAACACTTAAACTGTCCACGAATGCATTCTGTTCACCGGACACTCGTTTCCCAACAGAAGTTTTGTCAAATCGTTGAATACTTGTCAGCATCTCTTCGTCATTCCTTTTTTTCCACTCTGGGCTCCTTGTGTTGCTGTCTAATTCTAATTCTTTGCATTTATATACTTTGCAATTGCAGGTTAAGGGCCTTGCTCAAGGGCCCAACAGAGCAGAGTCCCTATTGGCATTTACCGGATTCGAACCAGCAACCTTCCGATTGCCAGTGCAGATCCCTAGCCTCAGAGCCAGCACTCCGCTGTGACCTAGACACGCCTCATCTCTTGTCTGCCAGCTTTGCTTGGTCCTTTCATGCGGCTTCCCTCTCTTGCTGGACCCACAACTGGCGTCTCCTCGTGGAGCTGTCTCTTTCTCCCCGGAAGTAAGTGTTGCCATCCTTGTGCCTCACGTGGTGCCAGCCAGGTACCCTCATCTGCCTACAAGCCCCTGTGCTCTGTCCGAGTGTCTTGGCAGTGTTCTCAGTGGACCGTCCCTCCTACTGCCTTCTCCTGCCCAGGAGTTTAAATCTCCTTCAGTCCCTGCCGTTGTCAGTCCTGGACAATCGGTTTAAACAATGGTACATCTAAATTTCCTGGGTTTAACAATTAATGAAAACACAAGTTAACAAAATGTATTGTTACCAACCATTAATGAGTACAGATCTGCTGATTAGAAACCAATATTGTCAAACATATTAATTTCCAAGTCAGGTAAATACAGACATCCTCCAAGGAAGGAGCAGTTCTGTTATCACAACTTGGTATTGTTTGTCATCCCAACCAGCCAAAAACGTCAAAGCGGTGACTCCTTTGCAATACAGCAAATACCTACATCCTGCAGACAGCCTTTTAATTTCTCACCCCAGTCCCAACAATGGGTGCCTAATGGAACCACCCAGTGTACAAAAAAATGTCTCCCTCTGACATTCAGGTACAGACAGATGCCAAGAATGTGCGTCTCAATAACATGCTTACCAAAACGAAGGCTGGAGAACAAAATGTAAGTAAATATGCATCTTGGGTCTTCCACATTGATGCAAATTAACTACTTGGCAACAGAAAAAGAGTGTCTGGCTATTGTGTTGGCTGACAAAAAGTGGAGGCATTTCCTTTATGGGGTTCACTTTGAAGTGCACACTTATCACAGTGCTCTGACCTTTGTTTATTTACCCAAAACCATCTTCCTGGTTGACTAGGGAATTCCATTCATGGTGTTCTATTGGAAAATCTATGACAGCTTTGTTCCTGATTCTTTAACACATCTCCCTGTACCTTCAGGAATGATTTGTGTAACTGTGGCTCTGAACCTGTGGTCTAACCTACCCTGAGTATACAGAGCTTTGCTTAAACCCAGACCACTAGTTCAGTCTTCCATGGTTTTGAGGAGGAAGTGGGAAAGCCTGAAAATAGGACCATATATTATGCGGATTTCCAGGGGAAATCTGTACCAATGTATTACAAAATTCAGAGGCACCAAATATATATTGGTAGTACCTGAAGAGTACATTCCAGAATTCATCTGCTATCATTATGACACATTTCCTTTCATAAGGATGCATGGAGCCACATAAAATGATGGCAAATATGTCACCAAATCCAAAACCCACATAGCAAACGAGGATATCTGAAATCTGTGATTGTAAAGGAACCCAAGGAGATTTTAGGTGTAGATCTAATGGACACATTGTTAGTCAAAATCAACTGAAAGTCCATTCTGATAGTGATAGAGGACTGTTTTCTAAAATAGGTAGAGGAATTTACTTTCCTTTCCAACTTCAAGGATGTTTTTCATCCTAAAGAATGAGCTCTTTGTTGTGTTTGTGTGGTCCCTAAATTCATTGTCTCATATTGAAGAGCTCAGTTCACTTGATCTTTGATGGACAAATTATATTCTGGACAAATTATATTCAGACAGTTACAAGAAAGCTGACCACAGTTTGCCATCTACAGATCAACTTACCTAAGAGAATGAACAAGACATTGAAGTTAACAATGGCCTCTTATGTGGGTGATCATGATCAGGGTTAGAACAAGTGTCTACCAGTGCTTCAGTTTGCTTTAAATGAAGTAGTACTTGATGCTACAGGCTAGATACCTACTTGGAATGCAATAGGCAGGTAACTTAAGGGCCCACTAGCTAGGCTAAAAGTCATAGCATCTTCTCTAGTCTCCAAGCCCTACAGCATAATACAACTGAGGAGACGTCAGTAGAGATTTGTGGAATCCACATTCAGATATGCGATGTATTATAATGCAGGGCACAAGGAAATGCACTTTGCAGGAGGAGACTTGGTCTGGCCTAAAGCCCACCATCTCTCTTATGCTACATGAAAACTCTCTGCTAGTATGTGCACAGGTAAAAAAACTTGGACTTGTTAACTACCAAATATAAAGGGTAATAGAAGTAGGATCTAAATTAGTTACTATACATATGGCCTGTATTTAACTTTATTTTGGGTCTCCTTTGTCTACAACTGGGGATGGGGAATTCTATTGTGCTCTGATATAAATATTGTGATTACCATTTAAGTCTGTCCTATTTGTTCTGTTTGTCACTCCCTGGGCATTTACATGAATAATTAAACGTTTCTCCATCCTAGAATTTTTGTTTGTTTTGCACTATTTCAACATCTTGGATGTGATGGCTTGAATCTTTCTCACCTACAAAGAGCACTATGGTTAGTAAGAACCATCTTGGCCCCCCAACTAACTAAAACTACAAGAGTGAAATTGAACTGTCTTTTCTTTCTTAGTTGCCATCCTCCCACTCTTTCATATTATCAGTCTTTATTTGAACAGTATCTAATTTAAACCAGGACTCTTGTTTTCATCTAGCATCACTCTCTTAAAGACAAGTTTATTGTGTATGTTGCACAGATATTTGTATATGTCTGCTAAAAGGATTGGGATGAGTTAATGTAATTTACTATGATTACAATATTGTTGGAGGTGACTGTGTTAAAATAATTCACTGTATACATTGTAAGAGGAGATCAGGAAAACAAGTCAGAGGACCAAAGAAAGGTTGGGGTACCACCCTGTTAGCCACTTTTAATATAAACACATGAGAAAGCCGATAATGGCTCAGAATAAATATTGTTTCTCTTAGCACCAAACGTAGTAATAGCAACTTTGTCCTCTGTTGTAGTCAGTATAACATTTGACGCCATTTTCAGGAATGTATCTGGCTTTATATGGTGAAGACCGGAGTATTTCTCAGGCAGTGGGGCAGTTTCAGTCATCACTCTTGGGAATTTTTTTCTTGGCTGCTGAGGAGGAAGAAGATAATGTTAGTGAAGGTGCTCCCTTTTGTCCCAGGATTGTATTCTTCGCCTCACTAGAGCCAGGAAGGTGGTCCTCAGATGAAAATGTGTGAAGATATGCTTGTGAGAGTTTATAAAAATTATTATTGTACATAAGTAGCTGAAGTTCATGTAAATAGTATTTGCCTTCATGATACATGTTTTAATTTCCTTTGTGAATATCTTTATTATGTCTGATATAATACTATTTACAGTGTCAGTCAGGCAAAGCAGAAAGGTCTGCATAAAATGGTTTGTTGATTTAACTCAGAACAACAAAACACTGTTACAAACAGCTGAGAGTATAGAATCTCTCTAGGAAGATGGCAGAGTTGTTGCAAAAGAATCTATATATACCAGAAGATACTTGTTTTTGACAGGGAAAATCAACAAGATTATATTAGATTAGATTAGATTAGATTAGAATATGCTTTATTAATCCAATTGAGAAATTCGGATGTATAAGGTAAAAAAGGATAAAGAGAATACATTTTCTAACACTGCTCTTGGAATGAATGGTGTGAAATCTGCTTCATGTTTGGCTGAGGCTTGTTTCAATAATGTTGGAAAGGTATCAGCTCTTCATGGAAAAAATAGGTTTTGCATTCTGTGGGCTTTACTGTCATTCAATACCTATTCAGTTCCATTAGTAATAATAATAATAATAATTCATTACATTTATATAGCGCTTTTCTAGTAGCATGCACCATCAAACTTATTTTAAAGAGCAAACAGTATTACAGTGCAGTATCAAATGTATATGTATTTAAATACTGACAAATGTAGAGGGTCACAAGAGACCCAGTCCCAACAGCTTCAGGCAAAACACAGGTAGCAATCCAGACAGTGCACCAGTACTGGCAGGACTTTTTTGATGAAAAGCAGGAGGCATTGAAACAGTAATTGAAGGCACGCAATTGAAAAGCCAGAAGGAACAGGTAGGTCCAATTTGAAAGCCATGACAGACGGAGCCTCATAAATTGGCCAAGAAGCAACTTCCAGAGAATAAGAATCTCAAACCTGAATTTTTCAGGTGTGGTGCAACAGTGTTTGGCCAGCAGCAGAAGATCTCAAAGATCTCACATTTATTTAATAGGCTTATTGTATATGTTGTGAGCCATGTGGATTAGTATTCTGAAATGTAGTAGCAGAGTTTGTAAGTGCATTCAACTTTGCACATGAACTTACGATGAGCCACATGAAGGGCTGTGTGGTAATTAACTATTGTGTAGACTCTGGCAGCAGAATTCAGAGTATTTTGTAACCTGTGAATACTTTGTACAGGAAGTGGGGTCTTAAAAACAATTATTGTAATGTAACCGTTAAGTAATAAAATTATGGCAAAGTGCTTTAGCATCAAACTATAAATGTAGAGTGAGACTCTGGTGTTCCATAGCTGATGAAGTTTTAAAAGAAAAAGAGGTGGAATTCTAGAGTTAAGCTACCATCAAGTATGACTGAAAGATAAAAAAATGACAAGAAATTAGATACTATTGAATTTAGGTTTATTAAAAAGATGCCAAACTTCTTGGGTTATCAAGGTAGTTCCATTATTGTATTTTTGCTTGGATTCAGTTAAAGAAAGCTTGTAGACAATAGCTGAGGGCTTGGAGTCAAGCAGTTATTTCTTCAATAATAGATGTGCATTTAAGAGTAAGTTTAGGTGTCACCAACAAAGAGAAGAAGACCAGGCCACACTGGTGAGTCAAGTAGCGCAGTTACAGTATGTAGCCTTTAAAAATAAGTGAACTAAGGAGAATTCCCAAAAAAGAAGGGTGTCAAAGTGCTGAATTCACCACATAAGATTGTTGCTTATTTATCATGGTAATCTTTAAATTATTCTCATTCTTAATAAATCTTTAAAAGTGATATATTTTACATGTAAATAATTTCTCAATTAAATAAATTATATGAAAGCAAAAATTTCAGCATGTGAGAGAGTTTTGGTTAAATGGACTTAGGAGAAAGACAAAAGTTCACATGTAGTACATACTATGCAATGAAAAATATTCTTTACAAAATTCACAAGAGTTTGATTTTTGCTGCGTGCAGATCGTGGATGTAGTACTTGCCCTCCATTAAATTCAACACATTTTTTCAATGGCAGACAGCTGAGTTAGAGAGATTCATTAATCAACACTATTTGCTGTGCGGGTTATTTATTGCTATTTAAATGCATTTGTTAATTCTAAAACAGGTAAACATTTCTTTATAACCAATGCCATATATTAAGTGTACATCACGCTGCTTAAATATCAGTAATTCCCCTTGAACAAATTTTATTGTTTCACAAAGTAAAAATTTCTTTCACAGAAATGATGTTTTCCTGGTTTGAATAGAATAGAATAGAATAGAATTAAAGATAAAAATTAAATAAATAAATATGTATTTTTAAAAATAATACTTTTGTCTATCCATTTTTCATAATACCATTTAACAAACACAGAGCACGCAGCAAAAATAATGAAAAATATTTGAAGTATCATTTTTCCTGAATATTCACCCCAACAATAAATACTCTGTCAAGGCAGCCTTTGGCAACAAAGACACATTTCAGCCTTTTTGGCAATATTTCTTTTGGCTTTCAAATCTGGATTTTAACTTATCCTTTATTCTAGATGTGCACATGCTTTGTCAAAGTGAATTGCGAACATCAGTCTTCAAGTCTCTCCACAGTTTGTCAAAGGTATTTAAGTTTTGGCCTTTTAGTAACATTCGTATTATTGTCATCAAGCCAATTCATTGATGCTACAGCTGTATGCCTGGTGTCATTGTCCCACTGGAATAGGAATTATCATCCTAGCCTATGTTAGTTTGAAGGAAACAAATCCAGACTTCCTCATTGATTTGCCAGCATTTGTTTCCATTCATTTTAACCTCAACCCTGAAGAATTCCCTTATTTCAGAAAATAATTTTCATAGTGTAATACTAACATGTCCCATGATAGGTATGTTGGTGTCATGGTCTACAGTATTTAAAAAAAATAATTATTATTTTTTGACATTTTTTTATTATCCCACTTGGTTGCATTGTAATGACATCACTTTTTTTGAATGTCCGACTTATTGTCATTCCCACTATTTTGTAACTTAGTTATATGTAGACAGACAATAGTTTATGATGTGCTCATTCCTCATATGAATGATAAACTAAAAATAAAGCAAAGACTCTTCTAATAAAGAAAAACAAGTTAGAATATGTACACATGGTGTAACATTGAGGTGCTTTTGGAAATTTTGTAAACTTTTTTATACCTGAGAATTTTTAATTTTCATTTAGTTACTGCTTTAAAGAGTCAAGCAGCAGAGGAAGTGCAGTTCACTCAGCCACCAACAACTAAGTGTAATTCTAGCTGCAACATGTACTGGGGATCTCTTTTTTCCATTTCAAGTGGCAATCAGATGTATAAAAAAGTAAAATGTATGCAATATTCAAGTTTAAATAACCATTATTAAGGTAAATTTGAAACAGTTCATTAAGGTTGCACATAATATTTCTTTGTTTTAAGACAGACAATTTCAAATATTCACTATTGCTTTTTCAATGGGAATTAAGGAAATTTCAAAAATTTGAACAGCTCACTCTATTCTAGACATCTTGATGAAAATGTAATGTTCTTGAAGAATAACGGTACCAAATTTTAACTAAATTTGTTGACAGGAAGCCAACTTGTTTCATGTGAACAGACAGCCAGCATTATATGGCGCTGAGCAGGCTCCTGTCAATCATGCAGAATCCACTTCATCCACTGAACAGTATCATCTCCAGGCAGAGGAGCAGCTTCAGCGACAGATTGCTGTCACGGTAACATTATACAATGTTATTGACAGTTATACGTGCATCACACTCTCCACCTTGCACTTTTTAACTTGCACTGTCTTTTTATCACTCTTTAATTGATATTGTTTTTTATCAGTATGCTGCTTCTGGAGTATGTGAATTTCCCCTTGGGGATTAATAAAGTATCTATCTATCTATCTATCTATCTATCTATCTATCTATCTATCTATCTATCTATCTATCTATCTATCTATCTATCTATCTATCTATCTATCTATCTATCTATCTATCTATCTATCTATCTATCTATCTATCTATCTATCTATCTATCTAATGCACCTTATAAAAATGGAATACTGTATTATACAGAAAGAAACTTTTGCAAGTGTCACTTTACTGTGTCATCTGTTGTTTCTTTTCCAAGTGATGCACTTCACTATGGACAAGGGTACTTGTAGTATCCTAAAGATGGTTTTATACTCTTTCCCAAATATTTTACCTTAAAAAAGTTTGCCATTATACCTATATAAGAATAATCACAGTTGTTGTAATGTAACTCAATTTTTTAAGCAAATTGAATAAGATTTCATCAACCCATTTAATGGAGAGCATTATACAGTAGCATTGTAGGGAAATACCTATTTCCAGGTCTTCCTGTGAGTCCACAATAAGGTAAGAAAAGTTTAATATTTTACATTTTTTCATAAGGAGAATGTGTCATCATCTAAGAATTAGAAGAGTTCTAAGGCAGAGTTTTTGAAAGACTAATTTAAATGAATGAGGCTAATTTTTAAGACCAAATATTCTAAGATGTCTGCTGCCAGGAGATTACATTGATACAGAGTACATGGAAGGCTATTATTCATAGTTAGTTAAACAAATTAGAAAAATAAACAATTAAGGTTTCAGAGAATGACATGTCTTGATTACAGCTTTCATTCAGGTGTAGAGAAATATAAACTCAAAGTTAAAATAAAAGAAACCTTCTTTTGTTATAGAAGTGCATTTAATACTTCATATGTCTTTCTGTTACAAAAACAGCTGCAAACCCTGAAAATGCCTGAGCTCATTCAGGCAATTCTGTTATAACAAGCACAATTTAATGACCTAACAATGCAGGAAAGGGTATTAAAAATAAACTATCACTATAGAAAAGGGGAATATGTCTTGAGGTTGTAGTTAAATAAGTACTAAATTAATAGGTTTTGGATAATAAATGTGGCCTAATTGAATAAACCTGTGCCAAAAACTTTAAGAACAATCAAATCATATAAATTATCCTGGATTAAAAACATGCACAATTTGAAAGTAATCATAAAAATAAATTAAATTATATCTGCTGTGAAACCTTAATATACATAGAGCGGTTCCATTTGTTTGAAGAGCATCCGCAGAACAACCATAAAAGAAATCTAATTGAATCCAGACTGCTCTTGCAAACTGCGTAATAAAGCAGCTTTTCCTAATTGTTAATATCAGACTTTTAAAGTTCTGCTCTATTTGTATATCTGTGTTAAACATTCCATTATCTCAAGTCTGGGACACTTTAATCTTTCAGCAGTTGCAAAAAATAATAGATTCTAGCTGGACTGTTTTGTTAAACAGATTTATAATGTAAGATTTAATTATTAGGATTACGTGCTGCAGCAGTGGTCCGTACACTGTCTTAAATTCCACGGTCTGAATCTTGGTCTTTGGTTTTCTCTGGTAAATGTGGCTTTCTCTCTTGTCACAAAGACAACATTTTCAACTCTAAATTACCTATGTCTTGGTAAGTGGATAGGAGGGGGAGGAGGGGAAGTAGTAGTACTGTAGCATGTGCAGAGCAGAGTGAACTTCTTGACCGCATGACTGTCCAGCATGGATAAGAACTGTGTGTTCTGTAGTGGACTTTCTGACTTGCACCTGATAGAGAACCAAAGGATTTAGAATATAATTGGATGGATTTGTCAGATTCATTACACTAAAATAGTGTTGTAATTGCTATTTCCAAAAAATGAATGCAAACTGCAAGAATGCAATTCCTTTGAAGTTCGGTTTAATTGTGTAAAAAAGTAATAACTCAGTTTAGAATATGTGAATACATGTAGGTCATGCACCGTGTACTGTACTTGTCTTTGGAGTCAGAAACTAAACAGCAGCCAAAGGCTCATGAAGTCAAGAAGTAGCACCTTGTTCCGCCTTTATTTCACGTTAAATTTGTGAAGACAGAGTGAAATGGAAAGGAATAAAATGAGAAATTAACAATTTGCAATAAACAATGCAAATTTCTAATCTATATATACAGTATATTTAAGTCAATGTGTGTATGTATGTATGTTCCAGCATCAAATCCGAACTGCTATAGTGATTTTCATGAAACTTGGTACACATGTTTCTCATTGCTCGACTAAAAATACTGTAGGGTGAAATCAGCCCTAACCCACCCCCTTCTGGGTAGGGTGGGGGGTGATCTTGCAGTCTTGTATACATGTTATCATCCAGTTGACACTCGGAATGACCACAAGAGGGCGAACTGGAGGTGACTGACAGCATTCTTTATGTTTGAGCACCACCGTGCCCCTGTTGCTTTTGAACTTGAATAGACTTGGCCGAGTTGGTATCCCAAGAGTGTGTGTCTGTCTGGCCTGAAAGTGAGAGGTAGAGTTGGAGTAAGGGCTCCAGCTCTGAGGATATGCAAGCACACCGGCAAAAGGAAACCTCAGAAGAAAGACAGTCACTTAGCTGCTAATGCTGAAACGATGCGAGCACGTCAGCAACATGAATCCTCCTAGGAGAGAGATGCCCACAGTAGTTCTGATGATTTCAATACTTTCTAGGATCGGCTTACACAGTTAGTATATATATATATATATATATATATATATATATATATATAGTTAGGTCCATAAATATTTGGACAGAGACAACTTTTTTCTAATTTTGGTTCTTTACATTACCGCAATCAATTTTAAATGAAACAACTCAGTGCAGACTTTCAGCTTTAATTCAGTGGGGTGAACGAAACGATTGCATAAAAATGTGAGGCAACTAAAGCATTTTTTTAACACAATCCCTTCATTTCAGGGGCTCAAAAGTAATTGGACAATTGACTCAAAGGCTATTTCATGGGCAGGTGTGGGCAAGTCCGTCGTTATGTCATTATCAATTAAGCAGATACCAGGCCTGGAGTTGATTTGAGGTGTGGTGCTTGCATGTGGAAGATTTTGCTGTGAACAGACAACATGCGGTCAAAGGAGCTCTCCATGCAGGTGAAAGAAGCCATCCTTAAGCTGCGAAAACAGAAAAAACCCATCCGAGAAATTGCTACAATATTACGAGTGGCAAAAATCTACAGTTTGGTACATCCTGAGAAAGAAAGCAAGCATTGGTGAACTCAGCAACGCAAAAAGACCTGGACGTCCACGGAAGACAACAGTGGTGGATGATCGCAGAATCATTTCCATGGTGAAGAGAAACCCCTTCAATACAGACAACCAAGTGAACAACACTCTCCAGGGGTTAGGCGTATCGATATCCAAGTCTACCATAAAGAGAAGACTGCATGAAAGTAAATACAGAGGGCGCACTCCAACGTACAAGCCACTCATAAGCCTCAAGAATAGAAAGGCTAGATTGGACTTTGCTAAAGAACACCTAAAAAAGCCAGCACAGTTCTGTAAAAACATTCTTTGGATAGATGAAACCAAGATCAACCTCTGCCAGAATGATGGCAAGAAAAAAGTATGGAGAAGGCGTGGAACAGCTCATTATCCAAAGCATACCTCATCATCTGTAAAACACGATGGAGGCAGTGTGATGGCTTGGGCCTCGTGAACCGAGGTTCTACTGTATACTGTATATATAAATCTATATATATAAAATCCAAATACCACTGAGTCACTCATCACAAAATCTCCCGAACCATGAGGACTTGGGACTTGAAATTTGGAATTAGGTTACTTTTGGCCCATAGGTGCTCGATAAGAAATGGTTTTAAAAATTTTGTGGTCCAAGCGCGTTCTGTCTGTATGTCTGTCCACTTTTCATGAGACAATTACTTAACGGATTTAGATTTGGTTACTTTCTTTAATTTGCTTGAACTTTCCAGTTGATTTTGTGACTTCTCTCATTTTGCTAACTACCATAGATTTGCTTGCGGTACCGATGTATTTATGCAAATCCAACAGATTGGCTGTGGGCTGAGAGCAGGGGGACAGGGCCTTCCTCATTCCCTCACCTTGCCTCCACTTAGCTAGCGATACCTGTTTGTTCAACACACATTATCATCTACAGATTGTTAAGGAGTAACGTTTGACTTTTTGAGAGAGAGATTAGAACTGCGTGTGTTTTAGAGGGTAGCTGCTGAATGCCAGAGATATCACAGGCATGTGCTTTTCTCCCCACGCAGGGAACACTTTCCCATCAGAGCTGAACACGATCAGATACAGTGCCAACATCTATTGATTTTTAAAGTTTGTCATGTTTCATTAAGTCAATATATGTGTGTGTGTATATGTATGTATGTTCCAGCATCACTTCCGAACGGCTGGAGCGATTTTCATGACACTTGGTACACATGTTTCTCATTGGTCAATTTAAAATACTGTAAGGTGAAATCAACCCTAACCCACCCCCTTCTGGGTAGGGTGGTGGGGGGGGATGATCTTGCAGTCTTACTGTATATGCATATTATCATCCAGTTGACACTCGTAATGACCACCAGAGGGCGAACTAGAAATGACTGCCAGCATTCTTTATGTTTGAGCATCACCACACCCCTGTTGCTTTTTAAATTAAATAGAGTTGGCTGGTTCCGAGCGTCAACTGGATGATAACATACATACAAGACCGCAAGACAAACACATTAGTGAGTCTTCATTGTTTGTTCATTTATTTTATTTTTAAAGTTGTGTTTTTTTTAATTATATTTTTCTCAAACAATTAAAAGAAAAACAGTTTATTTTCCTACCGGACAACGCTGGGTATTTCAGCTAGTATACATATAAGTTAGGTAGATTATTGCACAAAACAAGCAGTGTGCCAACCGTAACATGCTAATAATTGTACTCAAAATGAGTTTGATATTATTTATAACTATATCTATGTGTATATAACTACAGATATATTTTTATTTATCTGATCAACCCATTTATTATTATAAATGAGTCTTTGTAATAGGAATAAAAAAATCAAAAAAGAGATCTCCTTAATATCTGATTGCTTTTTCCTTGACAGCAATGAGATCAGAAGGAAATACAATGGAGACATTTTCTTTTGTCTTATTCATACCTCGGTGTTCTCACAAGCATCTCCTTTTGAGTTTCAGCAGAAATCTCAGAAAAGTCATAGAATGGGCTCAGATCTTCCAAGTAGTCTTGGCCTTTTTTTTAGCTATTTGAAATTATTTGCATTATGTATTCAATAATTTATAGTAAAGTGCATGGACAGTTGTTTGTGGTAATAATACACATTACTATGATTACAAAACTGTATCCCTTGCATCTGAATAATACTATTAATTGATTTAATTTATATTGCTGTGCTCCAATTAGCTCATTGTAGAAGGCAGTATAGCACAGTAGTAAGTCTTTGGACTTCAAACTCTGAGGTTGTGGTTTCAAATCCTACTACTAACACCAATATGTGACCATGTACAAGTCACTTCACCTGCCTGTGCTCCAATTGGAAAAACTAAAGAAATGTAACCAATCATATCTCAAATAATGTAAATGCTTCAATCTAACATTAAGTGAAAAATATGAAGTCTTGAAAGAAATTAAAGCAAGACATTGCTTTTTAAACAAAATTCTCAATTTTAATACCTTTTACCTCCATTGTATCTTATGTCTAAAGCTATTTCTGCTAAGGAATTTTAGGACAAACATCTGTGACAAAGTTGATTCTTAAATGAAACATAAAGGATAATATCTTTTAAGTCTCATGAGCCATCAAAGAACAATCTTTGAGCAGTAAAAGTTTCCTATGACTGTACAGTATGCACCTGATGCTTAAACATCATCACTTTTGATGATGATGCATTACCTCAGAGAGTTGCATCATAATTTCACAAAAATCCACCAGTCACTCGCAATTGTGAATCACATGATGTTTCTGCTCAGCAGTCACTTTAATTCCTCCACCCATCAGCTACATTTTACTGCTTTGCCAAATATCCAGCTTCTGGTGTAGCTGCTTACCTGTAAAGGAGCTTATTTCACGGCTGCATGTGCTGCTAGCTGCTGTAATTCTTGGGTTTATTACATTTTTAGAAGATTCCCATGAACTTAGAAAATGATCTTAGTATTGTTTTTGGGATTTTCATAATGAGCGAATTAATTCATGTCATTAGTTTTGTGATAGGAGCCTTAGTTTAAAGGTTAAATTTTATTTCATGTCATTCCCAACACCATTTTCTTTTGGATTATGAGTGCCATCTTTTGGGAGGGGGTGTGATGGTTCCGGTTGACTTCATGCTCCGTGGCACCACTAGAACTGTTGATAATATAACCATGATGAGCCTGGCAAATGAAGACACACACAGTCAGCAAGAGATGGTAAAAAGTGTTCTTTTATTTTCAAAATCCCAAGCAAAAGTTCAAAACCGCCAAGTGCAAACATGCAATACTCTTCAATAAATAAATAACTTCATAAAAACAGGTGTGCCTGTGGAAGTTAAAAACATTAATTAAATCCTTAAATCAAGATTAAAATCCATGACAGGAATCTGCCCATCCATTAAAATAAATGCAAGCCACAGTGAATCTTTTTAAAATGGTGTCTTCTCTGCTTACCCCAAATAGGATCCTGCAGCCCAAGGAGATGTCCAGCCAACCCCTAAAATCCAGTCTTGGGTACATCTTGCTGATCCAGGTTCCTGACAGGGTACCACACTGAGCCTTACTTCCTTGATTCCCATGGGTGCCCTCTTAAACAACAAATTACTCCAGCTACCGGAAGATGTTCAACTGGATTAAACCTCTTCATGAGGCTCCCTACCCAGCTACCGGCCTCCACTCAACTGTATGCCAGCTCCTTGTGATCTTGCCCTCTCCGTCTGTCTGTCTGTCTTTTTCACTTTTCCAGTTTTTCTAGATCTTCTTTTCTCACGCAGGTACCATTTTAAACTGCTTTTGGACGCAGGGCCTGCAATTACCCACTCTAAGGTGTGAATGAAACACTTGACCGACACACTCACTTTTGCACGTGAATGCATCCCAATCAACTTCAGAGCAGTGCCTTCATGATCACATGTGCACCTATGCCCCCCCTGGAGCCTGCATGCTCGGGGTCATTAATTTATTTATTTAAAAATGCACATTGCCATGGACCTCTCCCATTACAGGGGATTTATATTTCCTGTTTCCATGATGTTGCATCCTATTATGCACCCGGACCACGTAGTGATGACGTCACTGAGGCAACTGCATAAAAGTCATCCGAGCCATCCTAATATATCTGAGAGTGAAAAATCATAACTACTTGCTATTCTTACTTTTTTTTATTAAAGTTTCTTGAAATATGCTCTGCTTTTTGACTTTAATTTGTGATTTGGTTTTGATCTTTACTTTGCTTTTCACTCAGTTCTTTATCTTGGTCCTCACTCAACTGTTTTTCTGGTCTGACTGTGTTTTTAGGCTAGAACACCAGTTACATTAATCATCACATGTGCATAAAAGCACAGAATAATTTGAAAAAAAAACTGAAGTTGCTAGATGAAAATTAATTGAAATTCAGTTGAAAAGAAAAATTTTAGGATTTCTAAATAAACCTTTATACTTGCAGACACTCTCTAAATTGAAATGACCATAACTCATGACATGCCTGTTCTTAAATAATTGCTAAAAGCACCATCCACCAATGTCCAGTGATCCTATTTCCCCTTCTACTCAACTGTTTAAAATAACATTAGTAAGGCAATGCTCTCATATCTGCATAGAAAACAGAAACATTCTGTCAGGCAGAACAGGAGTATCTATTATAATTTGTAATTGACCTTCCCTACTGACAGTGTTTAAAATAATCTACATTTGCAGATTACAATTTTTTACATGATGTGTCCAGGGCAACCTGTCACGAAAGCATGACCACAATCCAAAATGTGGAGCAACAGCACCACTGAATTCTTCAAGAGTGAAACTTTAGGCCGGGGGTGGGCAAAGTCATTCCTGGAGGGCCGCAGTGGCTGCAGGTTTTTGTCCCAACCAGTTGCTTAATAAGAAATGCTTACTGATCAAGTAACACTTCTGTTTCATTTTAGTGGTCTCACTTGTTAAAATTTTGAACTCTTATTGCTTATTTTAGTCTTAAACAGCTGTATTCTTGGTTTTTAATTGCTCCTTATTAGCAATAAGATGCTAATGACAAGAGAGACCAGTATTTCTCCATTTAGCTTGTTTCCATTTACACCTGTGTGTATTTATTGTGTACTATTTGGTTTAATTAAATACTTGGAGGGAAAGTGAAGAGAAAAAAGTGAAACACTGAGAATTACTAATCTGTTTTAGGCTTCAAATAATTTGGATGATATCCTTAGAAAGGAAAAAAATTGTAGGATATGAGAATGACTTGATATGGCAGAGTTAAAACACTAACATGCTATGAAATTGAATGATCGACAAGGATTGTTTTCTATTTAAGCAACTGGTTAGGTGGATTGGTGATTCTAAATTGGTCCTAGTGCGTGCTTGGTGTGTGGGTGTGTTTGTGTGTGTCCTGCGGTGGGTTGGCACCCTGCCCAGGATTGGTTCCCTGCCTTGTGCCCTGTGTTGGCTGGATTGGTTCCCTGCCTTGTGCCCGGTGTTGGCTGGGATTGGCTCCAGCAGACCCCCGTGACCCTGTGTTCGGATTCAGCGGGTTGGAAAATGGATGGATGGATGGATGGGTTTGAACAAAAACCTGTAGCCACTGCGGCCCTCCAGGACTGATTTTGCCCACCCCTGCTTTAGGCAAAGGAAATCAAATTCTAGCTCCTAGTAAGTGGCCTGAATACAGGGGCGCCTCCAGAAGACGTTTAGTGGAGTTGCCAGTGAATACCACGGGGTGGCACATTTAAAGTCTATTCTATAGACAAATTACAAGATAACCTTGTTTTATAGAATAGTAGAGAGCAGAAATCAGGTTATTCATTGGCCTATTAAGTACCAATATCATCTGGAGCAGCCAACTGATGATGAATATTGTGCTTAATAATTATAATCTGGTACCGATAGGGCTATGTATTCTGCAGTATATATGATTAAGAGCAAATTATGAATGGCAACATGTTAATGGTCTGTTGTAACTAAAAGGCACCACAAACCAGATTTAATTTTCAATTTATTCCACAGGAAACTAATCACAGTAAAATCAAATAAAACATTTACACAGGAGTAAACTGGAGTATAAAAATATAAAACCATACTTCAATATACATGTTTATATTCTCTCTACATCTCTCTGGCAGTCAAAAAATAATAATAAAAAAAATTGGATCTGGATGTTTAAGTCAAAGGGATCCACAAATAGACCTGTATTTTCACTCCGTTTCGATGCCTTGGTGCCTACTTCTGAGTGACGGCAGAACCCTCCCCGAAAAAACTACGGTATACTAGCATACTAGCATATTTTTACAGCATTGATGGCTTTATCTGTCTTGGGTAGACAATGGCTCTGCCCAGTTAATAACTCAGTTGGATGTGGAGCAGCGTCGACTGTGGCTGAACAAGCCGGTTCTTTAGTGACAGTTGTTGGCATATCTGCTGCACGTGAAGGTTGATGGTTGCAGTTGGGTGATCGATGCTTCTCAGTCTCTTGTCTGACTACAGTCTGGTTTTCTTCTCCTTGGTATTTTTTATAGCTAAATGTACAGCCTGTCGCCAGGTGCAGTGATTTGCAGCTGTCTCTTCCCAGGTGTTATTGCAGTTGTTTTCTTCCCAAGTGTCAGCACTGATGTCAGCTGTCTTCAGGTTACGTTTTCAAGCATCAGTATATCTCAGTAGTGGTTGTCTTGTGAGCGAGGATGCTGTGACAATCCCTCCATACAAGATGTCTTTGGGACATCTCCAGTTCAAATCAAGCATTGTGTAAAGAGGCCATACACGCTTGGCATGCTAGCCTAGTCCAGGACGATCTTGTTTGGCCACACAATCCTTAAAGAAGATGCCCAGGATTCGATGCAGGTACTGCAGATGAAAGCTGTTGAGGTGGTCCTCTTGATGTATGTATGCTGTTCAACTCTTGCTGACATACAGAAGATTGCTCAGTATGCAGGCACTGTACAGTACCACTTTGTTGGCTGTGGTAAGTTTGTCATTTTCCCACACTCTTTTGGAAATATTGGTCATTGTAGTGGGCGGCACAGTGGCGCAATGGTAGCGCTGCTGCCTCGCAGTTAGGAGACCTGGGTTCGCTTCCCGGGTCCTCCCTGTGTGGAGTTTGCATGTTCACCCCGTGTCTGCGTGGGTTTCCTCCAGGCGCTCCGGTTTCCTCCCACAGTCCAAAGACATGCAGGTTAGGTGGATTGGCGATTCTAAATTGGCCCTAGTTTGTGCTTGGTTTGTGGGTGTGTTTGTGTGTGTCCTGTGGTGGGTTGGCACCCTGCCTGGGACTGGTTCCTGCCTTGTGCTCTGTGTTGGCTGGGATTGGCACCAGCGGACCCCCATGACCCTGTGTTCAGATTCAGCGGGTTGGAAAATGGATGGATGGATGGATGATTATTGTAGTGGCAGATTTCCCCATTCACCTGTTGATCTCTGAGTCGAGGGACAAGTTGTTAGAAGCCATTGATCCTAGCTAGGTGAATTCATCTGCTACATTCAAGGTGTGGTCAGCTGATGGCTGGGAACTTCACTGACATCTTGACCCATGATTTTTGTCTTCTTCAGGCTGAGACCAAACCATTGGCAAGCATGTGCCTGACACACTTTAGTCTTTGCCCCGAGGCATGCAAGGTTGAAAAGGTTGCTGTCAGACCTAGTGTTTAGGTACACTCCGTCGTCAGAAGTTCTAAAACCTTCCCATCTTTCACTCTGCATTGGATGGTGAATAGCTTTGAGGATGATCCATCATACTGAACTGTCTCCTACATGCCATTGCAAAAGAGGAGCTTCGGTGGGCATCTGATCTTCTTCAGGAGTACAAGGAGGCCTCTTTTGCTGACCATGTAGAAAATCTTGCTCAGATCAATAAATGCAACATAAAAGGGTTGTCTCTGTTCCTGACTCTTCTCTTCTCAGCTGCCTGAGTGAGAAGATCATGTTTGTCTCTCTGGGACTTTACCAGTATATACACATATGTTCTTTGCACATCTTCTTATCAGTCAAATAGTCAAGTCAAATAGTCATCGATTCACACACTCTCACTCATGCACAAAAACATTCCATGCTGGTGAAAAGGCTCAATACAGCTTTATTCTTCTGTGAGTGTGTCTTTTTGAAAATTATTTTATGTAGTTGAATATATCATTAACGTTAAATACAACTACATTCCATGCTGCACACAGGCAGAATGTAATTTGTGTTGTGTATCTAAATATTGCTTGCCATGTACACTAACTGACTAACTAGAGTTAGCTAAATTAGCATTACATTAAACATTTTTGCAGATGTAACTAGCATCATATGTAGCCTTCATCAAAATCAAGGTTAGGGTTAGGACAAAGGAAATGTACATTCTTGAAATGTAACCAGTAATAATGCGGAAAATGTCTTGAAAGTTTCGCCTTAGCCAGTATACCAGACGTTTTAAAGGGTGTAAACTGCGGTGGCCTGTATTTTCTGCAAACTGGCACTGAGATCCCTCAGAGACACCATTGCCTGAATATTGTGATGTTTTAATAAGACACAACCCAGGCTGGCTTGCCTCAGGTGTGTGAAAGATTACTAGCAGTAAGTAACCTGAATGATGGTAAGAGGGTGCTGCACTCCCTTTTAGGCACAGAATGGGGAATTTTAGTTTGCCTGAATGATGATGTGTTGTAAGGGTTCTCCCTCTGGGTTGGAAAAAAGAGATACATTATATTTTCTCTAATATGGCACTGGAGTCAAATCAAGTCAAGTTGGGGAGCATGCACTGGTACAGTGTGTTGCCGCACCCACTACACAACGAAACAACTTGGGATCCCAGTTTGCAACCCCCCAGACAGACATGCGGTCCAGTCCCACCCGCCGGAAATGACCATCTATCTGTCGCAGCCAGGTATTACGTGGGTGACCCTTTGGCCTGATCCAGCCACTCGAGTCCTCAACAATGAAGATCTTACGAGCTGGATCACCCTCAGGGAAACGCGCCACATGGCTGTAGTGCCATAACTGACGCTCTCTCACAATGGAGGTAATGTGCCTCATTCAGGACTCCATGAGCAACCGCTCATTCGACACAAAGTGAAACCAATGGTACCCAAGGATTCTGCAAAGAGACACAGTACCAAAGGAGTCTGGTCTTCATCTCAGGTCACTGGATAGCGTCCATGTCTCGCAACCATATAGCAAGACAGGAAGCACCAAGACTCTAAAGACTTGGACCTTCATCCTTTTGCATAGATATCGGGAGCGCCACACACCCCTTTCCAAAGACCTCATGACCCCCCATGCTCTCCCAATCCGTCCACTGATTTCATAGGAAGAGTCACCAGAGACATGAATGTCACTGCCAAGGTAAGTAAACCTCTCAACAAGGTTGACACTCTCTCCGCAAACAGACACACTGCTGATAGCTGTGCCCAAGAGGTCATTAAAGGCTTGGATCTTTAAAGGCTATTAAATGTCGGCCTGTACACTGGTACTGTGAGTGCTGTGCAGAGTGGAGGCAGGACCTCTGCGTTTTTCCCAGTTGATTCTAGGGTTCGTCAGGGGTGTGTTCTTGCTCCTAGTCTGTTCAGTGCTTGTATGGACTGGGTGTTGGGCAAGGTCGTGGGGTCCAGTGGCTGTGGGGCATCTGTTGGTGAAGAAAGATTCACAGATCTTGACTTTGCTGATTATGCTGTGATCTTCGCGGAGTCAATGGAGGCTCTGATCAGGGCACTCGAGAGACTGAGTGAGGAGTCTGAGTGTCTGGGCTTGCGAGTGTCCTGGCACTGGAGTGATACTTCAGTATTTAATAATTACAATCACAGAGCTTAGATGTGTAAAATGCTGTTCTCAATTGTGGTTTGTGTGTCTAGTGAAGCTATTCTATGAATTCCAAGTGGCAGAGCAAAATGCATGTCTAAAATGTTCAAGAGCATGGACAGGCAGGACAGAAACTTAGGGTTCATGGACAACACAGCATGCTGGGGACCACTGTAATTTGGTGGCTCCTAAGGAACTGAAAGCCCACCCTTATCATAAATACTAAGGTGAAGTTTATAGTAGGTGTTCCCTTTCAGAACTGAGTGAAGAGTTGAAGGTTGGAAAAGGATGCAATTTCACCACAGAAGAAAGGATCAATTGAAATACAGGCAAATACACAAAAATCTTATTAAAAGAGAGGAAAATACCTAGTTTAGTTAGGTTACGTTTAGCAGCTAGAATTTTTGTTGTCTTGTCTCCATTTTTATACTTTTTTCCTTGATTTACTGTCCCCTTCAATGTTTTGACACATAAATATATTATTATCTATTATTATTATGATTCAGTAATGTGCTTATTTAATAGTTTCTTATTATTAATTTTGCTGTACTGATTTCCTTTTTTTTAAAAAAAGTAGTCACCAATACATTCTTCATTATTATGCACAATAATAAATGCAAATATTACCTATGAATACATTTTCAGAAAACAGTTTCTACATCACTAGGTTGTGGGATCTGTTGTCTATACCTGATAGCACCTAGCACAAGGTATTGTGAAGCAGTAGTGCTAAACACTGCCATCATCCTGGTCAAATAAAAAATCAAAATGAAAAATATAAACTACCCAAAAGCTGATCAGCATATACAGTACACATGAACTTATTTTAACATAGAAAACATTCATACTATTTACACGTGTGAGGTGACAACCAAAAAAATATTGGCACTAGAGTGAATAGGCAGTCTTTATAGTTAGACATGATGGTGTCCAGAGTCAGTTCATACGTGGCCTATGGTTAATATCAAAGGATACAAACTAAATGGAGCCACATGTTTAAATAGTGTACATAACAAGATTCCTTGTTTCAAGTAAATCCTTATAACAGTCTGTTATAGCTTGTCAGAGCACCAGCTAACTGCCAAGTAATCAGACTCTGTGATACAACATTTTGAACCCTGGCCAGTGCACACTTTGGAAGTTAATGAGGCTTTGTTTTTTTTTATATATATTAGGAGAATCTGTAATTGGATGTCACAATTTATAAAAGATTCCAGAAATGGGACCCAAAAAACCTAACGAAAGAGATGCCATTAATGTTAAATATCCAAAAGGGATCCAAATATGTTGTAATGAGTTGGCATTGCCCTCTGTTATTTGGCACGGTAAATCAGATGTCTGCTAAAGGCCTGTACACTTGATATTTGTGCATCACCCTTAATCCCAATCCTCAGAGCCAGGGTGACTTTTTTTAAAGAATCTAAAAAAAAGAGTCTCTTCATCTAGTCACAACTCTGTTTCTGAGCCTCTAGGTATGAAACCTCACTCCCATTATGATAACAGCAATGTTATTCCAGGGCACCAACTGTCTAGCTTCTGTCACAATGGAAGGCACCTATTTGGACATTATCAGACAAATAAAGATCTATCTATCTATCTATCTATCTATCTATCTATCTATCTATCTATCTATCTATCTATCTATCTATCTATCTATCTATCTATCTATCTATCTATCTATCTATCTATCTATCTATCTATCTATCTATCTATCTATCTATCTATCTATCTATCTATCTATCTATCTATCTATCCTCATACTGATTAACAAGGACAGTGACAAAAACTCACTATCATGAGCTTGTTAAACATATCCCTGCATAAATTAATTCAATTCAGTTTTGTTTATTTGTGTATATTGCTCTCATGCTGCCTGCATTCAATGTTAAAGTCTATGATAGCTTTATTTGGTCTAGAATGCAGCCCTTAACAAAAGGGGTAAGCACATGGAGTCTAAAATGATGTTTATGGTAGTTGGACCTAAAAGCAGAAGACAGCCAGCATTTGGAGGTTGGCTTGGATGGTGAATAATCCAGCCTCTCTTAAGATAAATGAGGTGTACAACACATAGAGATTGTACTGTACTATACATAACACTAATTAAAATGAATTGGTGCAAATATGCCAGTAACAAAACATTTTCAAACAAGCTTAATACTATGTAGAATTAATTGGAACGTGGGTTTGGGAACAGCGATTTTGCTGGCAACACTGGATGCAACTGTGTTGCTAGTCTATCGTGGTGCCCATTTGCACACCATAATTCAGAGGCAATTTGAAAATGCCATTTAATCTAACATACAGTATATGAGTGTTTGTGGTTGTGAGGGTAGCCCAGAGTGAAACTAACATGTGAGAACAATCATTGACATTGCGGAGTTTGCATTTTCTCCCTGTGGATTTTTATTCTCCTGGTATTCTAGCTTTTCTCCCTCATTCCAGTGAAGTGCACATAAAGTCAATCAGCAACTCTAAATTGTCCCAGTGTAAGTGAATATGTGTGAACTGCTCAGATTGGCACTGTGGCCCTGAACTGGCTAAGACAATTAGAACATATAGATTATAATAAACCTGTTTGAAATAGCATGATTGATTAAGAGTTTGAAAACACAGGCATACATTTTCAAACACACAATGCAATTTCAGGGTTACAGGATACAAGATGGAGAACAACACTGGACAAGGTGCTGGCCCATTACATGACATTCAGAAACCCTCACTCTGTCACTCAAAACGGGGTAAAATTTAGGTTTGCCAAATATCTTAACTTGCAAATTTTTTCGGATGAGGAATATTGGCATGCCTCATGGAAACCGCCAATGTAGCTAAAGCCTGCTTATAATAAAATAAGGTGTATAATAGAAAATGAAGTAGAGCAGGAAAAAATATAATTAACGACAATGATATAAATAAAGTGAAAATAAACAAGATAAAACTAATATATGTGAAAAATAGAAAAAGTAATACTTTTTTAAAAAAGGAAATTGAATATGTTGAAAGAAATATACATTGTCACGCATGGGATGCAGTTTTAAAGGCTCAAGTAATGATAATTCTCCACCAGTCTCTTTTCTTCCCTCTGCAGTCCAGAAGACTGACAGGTCTCCTCCACCAATGTCACTTCTGGTGTCCATCCTCCTGAACCCAAAATTTCCTGCCTAGCTGTCACAAGACCAGAAGAACCACTGTCTTGGGCAGACTCAACAAGGGCTCACAAATGAGAACACTATTTTGCACATTTTCATGCATTTCTTTTTTAGTTAATATATTAAAATATACATTGTGCAGAGGTTGCCTCAGGGTGCTCCAAAAACCTGAAAAGTCAAAAGTCTCTGCCCTTACTTCTTACAAAACATAAAAAATGTAATTGTAATATAATAATACAAAAATATAAAAATGTATCAATGTATTTGATGAGATAGATTGCTGCTTATACTTAATTTTATATTATACATGAAGAGAAAAACATAAAAGAGAGGGGAGGCAATGCAAACTCCACACAGACCATGAATGGTTCTAGCATTCAGATATAGAATATTGGATTCAAGAAGCAGCAGCACCAACCACTCTAGGACCATGACATTCTTCAACACCATTGTTACAAAAGCACATTTCCACAGCAAACTGAGTATGTTTCACATTATTTAAATTAAAACACAAAATAAGATGTGGCACAACACACAGAAAAGAAAACAAATTAAGGTTCTTGAATCTTACCAAGGGAATTAAATAAAGTTATATGAAAAGGTAAGTTATTTTAGTAGAAATTATTACATTCTAACTGAGACAATGTCTGAAACAATTTTAGTTTGACTGTAATACAAAATGAACCACTAGTGTCTATTCCAATTAATTTTAATCTTCACAAATTATTTAAGTTTCTTACATATCAAAATATCAATATTTAATATTAACACATTTTTCAATCAGATTTAAATATAGACCTGATTTTATATCTTTATATATGGTCTAAATTACTTATAGGCATACTATTTCTCTATTATAATAAAAAAATCTTGGACAAGACGTGACTTTCTCAGAGAGACACTTTCATATCCCATGAGATTAAACTCTGTGCCATGAGATTTAAACCACACCCTGGGCCGGAAATAAAAGACAAAGAGTAAATGACAAAGTAGAACATTGTAAAGAATCCAAAAACGTTGGTGCGATACACATGCAGAGCATAATGGAAGAACGAAAATTCAAAAGTCTCAAAAAAATGATAGTAAAGATCGAATTAGTGCAAACAAACGGAAATTATTACTCGGTTAAATAACGGAACAACAAGAAAATATCAAATGTATTGTTCGGATTTAAACTTTAAGTCGGAGATTTGTAGATTGTCTAATTCGTGTTGCCATCAGGAAAAAGTAGTATTTCTTCCCAATGAAGAGGCGTATCAGGGAGAATTAAAAGATTTGTTGTTTGATGAAAGTGAAATCCAGTGAGAGAAAATTTCAAGCCCCCGCGAAACAAGACTTTATGCAAAGAGATTTGGAAAAGTCCCTGCCCACATCTAAAACATTTACAATGACACACACGGTTCAAACATTTCTCATTTGTGTAAATGCTATTGTCAGACACAGTTCGTGTTGAGAGAAAGAAATGATATTCACTCATGGGCAGTTATATGTTGCGTTGTCATGATGCAATTCAAAACACAGAATCAAATTTCAATGCGATATTGAAGAAAAAGTAAAAGCAAAAATAGACATAGGTGATATGACAGAAGTATGTAGATATTGTTTGGCTTTAAAACTATAAGTCGAAGACTTGTAGATAGTCTAATTCGTGTTGTCTAATTCAGGGAAAAGTAGTGTTTCTTCCCAATGAAGAGGCCTATCCGCGAGAATTAAGTTTTGTTGTTTGGTGAAAGTGAAATCCACATACGCGAGAGGCAGAAACACGAAGTTGCTAGCACGTAGCACAGGCAAGGGGGTTGGCGAGCAAAATGAGCAGGGCCCCCTAGTTTAACAAAAAGATAAAAAAAAGGGATGCTTCCTGCACAGAGATTCAATGAGCATGTGCAAAACAACACATTCACTTAAAAGTTAGTTTGGACTTCACAAACTAAGTTTGGCCAATGTAGAAACCCTATGGCAGTCTAATCTCGCCACTCAAAAAGAAGCATATTATTACTTTATTTTACAAAATTATTGTATTATTTCACAATAATGATTGCATTACTATGCCAAAATATTGCCTGCTTCTGCCATTATCATTGTGCATGCATGTGCTTCGATCATCTAGTAACAGCTATTCACAGAGGGATTATTTACACACAAAGCTTGCAATCAAATGACAATAATTAAAGTTTTAGGTGTACATTTATTTTTAATCAGGTTAAAGTTTAGTACAGATGTGTTAACAATGGCAGAGTGGTAGCACAGAGCTGTCATTCCTGCCTCACAGTGCAAGGGTCATTCCTGTGTTCCTTCCATGCATTTATGGATTAATTGGTAGCAGCGAGTGTGCTAAACTGTGTACATCTACCAGTTTTGACAGTGTCTATTAGAATTGTGTCAGTAATACATCTCAGTTAAGACAATATTTTTAGTTCATCATGTGCTGTAATTCATCATTTCCTCTGTTTTCGAAAAAGTCATTCATGGAGACTAGATGAAAATGCAGAACAGTTCTTTATTTGTTCACAGGTATGCACAAATGTCTCAGTCCAATCAATCAATAAAATAATACATCTGCCTTTATGCTTTTCTGTTACATTACCTCATCCAATGCATCACATCATGTGACTCATAATATGCATAGCTTCATTCAATCCTTATATTTAATAATTCATTGTTATAACGTCATGTATATACCTGTATTACAATTATATAATGTATTTATTAAAATTCTGTAACACTTAATTCATATGTGTCAGTTACTGAATTGCCTGTAGCACACTTTTTTCTGATTGATTGTGCTATTGTGCCCTGCAAAGGACCAGCCTATCATCCACCACATTTGCTTCTTGCCTTATACCCAGGGCTGCTGTGATAATCATAGGTTTCCTGTGACTCTAAACTGGGTAGAAATAAATTTACACATCAGCACATGCTGGGTTAAATATATGACTATGACTTTTGTTCAGTGCTTGCCACTTGATTACACACTATGCACATGTTTAACCTCTTGCTCAACGGCTATCACTAGACAGCCAGAGCACGTGCATGCACAGTGTTACTACAGACCACAGCAGGCAATGTATTTGAGAACTAGCGCAATGCTTCTGTAAAATAACACAATAATTATTGCAGAATGACGCAATACTTTTTTGAGTGGGGGAAATGAGCATCTATAGACCCCATTCAGCAAAAAGTGACTACACCAGAATTATGTGAAGCCATGAAGCAGAAACACATCGATAATTACAGATAAATGCAATAGTACCTGGAGGGGAACCCCAGGCAGCCATGGAGAGAATGCATACACTTCTTACGGACAACAATTGAGCGCAGGATTAGAATTTAGGAAGCTACAGTAACCTCTTGAGATCACAAGGGGGCACCTGGGAGCCCCAAACCACAGACACAGTAATTCTCCACACAATATACAAATAAAATATTGGTCTTTTATTCTCTTCAAGCACTTCTTCCCAAACCTCTTCCAGCAATCAGCCACAATATCCATACAAATCAACGATAAATCAATAAATCCTTCTCTGTCCTATGATGAGTTTTTATCTTCCAGGAAGCATTTCCGGTCCTTAGAAAAAGTGGGGAGGTCCCCGACAGCGCCCTCTATTGATCCGGACTCCAAGTCTCAAGCACTCCTGCGGGTGTTCTAATTGTGCTGCCATATAAGGACCACTGCCACCTAGTGTGTAGGGGATGGAATCAATCCTGATCTTCGGCTTTTCCCAGTCCATCCATTATCTCATCCCAGCAGGGTACAATTTTATTTCTTCATCCCGGCGGCCAATTTATTGCATCATCACACTGGCCTCCCATCTGGTTAAAGGTATGTCCTCTGTTATGGCAGGGATGTCCGCTCTCCTCCTAAACTGTTAAACAGCAGATTTGACCACTATGTCACCATGATGTTCCTGAGTTGGAAAATATATGTGTGAAAAATCTTCTGAGTTGTTGTAGAAAAATGAAAGACTGAATTGTACTTTCTTACAACAGAAGTGTGAACTTGTAGATGAATATACTATGTCAAACATATAAGTAAGTGCAAATATTTCCAGCTGATATACTGTATGACAGGTTTGCACTTTATTGTACAGACAGAGCAATAATAATAGACAAAGAACAGAGCATTTATTGTGTCACAACTTACACAGTTGGGCTACTTCAATTTAGTGGTTGGTGTGGAATATTGAAATCACAATATCCTTTTACTGTACCATCAAGAAAATGGAAAGATAAGTGACGCAGAGGTTATTGTATGTATCTCGATTCTCACCATTTCACTCTTTTAGTGAGATAAGTCGTGGTCCAGCTTTCCTTGGCAAGCTGCTTTTTATCTGAAACCACATGTGTAGCAGGTTTTATGCACAAAATGTTTTCATTTTTGGAAATCATTGCTTTATTGAATCTCACACCATGAAGTAAATCACCCTGTAGCTGTATGGCTATATATTAAAGTAATGCTGCAGGTGTGTACATTCCATCATTTCCACATGTACATAAGCTTGCTGCATATGTGATACACGTGTTAGAGATCAAAAAATAAAACATTGTTTTTATACTCCAGCTTACCTTACTGGTAGCACCCTTCTTATATCTGTCATCACCTTTCAATATTGTGCCTAATTCTGTTACTTTCTGAAAATATTCCCACCTGTTATAAAATTTTGTCTTTTCTCCTCGCTGAAATATTTATGCATTCGATGGTCTATTTGGAAAAAACAACATTATAGCCACACACAGCTCAAATAAACAAATAATCTCACATAACAGATACAATAATACACTTCAAAGAATACAAAAGAAAAACAAAAGGGAAATCAATATTCAATCCCAACCATTATTTAAAAACTATATTTAAAAGTATTTGCTATGTTTTTGAAAAATTTTGAAAAGATCCTCTTAAAGAGAATTAGATTTTTCTTCCAATTGAAGATAATATAGAAAATCACTTTTCCACTGAGTTTCAGAGGGTGGATTGAAATGTTTCCATCCGAGTAAACTAAATCCTACATGCTAGTAGTGTGTATAGAATATTGCAACCAGTTTGTTGTGACACACTTTAATTTTATCTGGTAGTACACCAAATACTGCTGTTAATGCATTAGCAGTGATTTTAAATATCTATATATATAATTCACTAAGCCGACAGAACAAGCAAGACAACCATGGGATACACATGGCATAGCCACGCCCACCAACTCACAGAGACCCACCCACCAACGCTAAGACCATGGGATATGATGACAACTCACAGAGCCACGCCCGCCGACAACACAGAGCCCAGCCCACCAACAATTCACTAAGCAGCCGACCATGGCACACGCACGACAGAGCCACACCCAACAACAATTCGAGAGAGACTGAAAGCATTTGCCAAGAATGTTTTCATTAATCAAGAACGAAAGTCGGAGGTTCGAAGACGGTCATATACTGTCGTAGCTCCGACCATAAACGATGCCGACAGGCGATCCGGCGGCGTCATTCCCATGACCCACCGGGTGGCCAACCGGGAAACCAAAGTCTTTGGGTTCCAGGGGGGAGTATGGTTACAAAGCTGAAACATAAAGGAGTTGACGGAAGGGCACTACCAGGTGTGGAGCCTTTCGCTTAATTTGACTCAACACGGGAAACCTCACCCGGCCCGGACACAGAGAGGATTGACAGATTGATAGCTCTTTCTTGATTCTGTGGGTGGTGGTGCATGGCCGTTCTTAGTTGGTGGAGCGATTTGTCTGGTTAATTGTGATAATGAATGAGACTCCCTCCTGCTAAATAGTTAGGCGACCCCCGAGCGGTCGGCGTCCAACTTCTTAGAGGGACAAGTGGCTTTCAGCCTCATGAGATTAAGCATTAACAGGTCTGTGATGCCCTTGGATGCCCAGTACTGCACGCGCGCTACACTGAATGGATCAACGTGTGTCTACCCAGTGCCGAGAGACGTGGGTAAGCCGTTGAACCCCATTCGTGATGGAGACCGGGGCTTGCAATTGTTCCCCACGAACGAGGAATTCCCAGTAAGTGCGAGTCATACGCTCGCACTGATTACATCCCTGCCCTTTGTACAACCCCCCCCTTGCTACTACCATGGTCGGGTGACTTGGTGGATTATATATAGAAAAGCAGCCGGAACCGCAAAGAACAATGAAAAGTCAATGTGGCACAGGGGTGCATGTGGACTGTAGCGGAGACAAAAGCGACTGAGGCAGTGTTTGGAAAATGAACAGTCAACGTGACTCACAGGTGCATGTGGACTGTACACAGATGAAAACGACTCAGGTGAGGAGTTGGGGGCGGGCACATGAGCAGGCAGTGTGTACTGAACGATGACTAAGAGATGACTAAGAAATCAGCAGACTAGAATGGCAGGTGGGGCCAGGTTGGAGGGGGCGGAATGGGTGTCCTTCCCCTCTCCCCCCGTTCCGTTCTCCATGCCCAAGCACCGTCCAGCCCCATCCCTCGCTCTGGGAGGTGGATGTGCGACGGACAATTGTATGTTGATTCGTAGCGTGCATTGTTGCAATGTTACTTTTCTTGGTGGTTTATTAAATTATGGATTTTTCAAATGTTCATTTTATTCCCTATGCTTAAAAATCATTAAAAAAGCGGCGTGATTATGCGGCTGGGTTGGCTAGTTAGTTTGTAAAGTCATTACTTTCACATGTACAGAGTACAGTGAAATTCTAGTGTGCATGTGTGAAACAGCATGCAGCATGTTACCACTCTCCAGCATCATGATTAGTAATTATGTCAACTATGAGGGATGGCTGGCATTCTTACGCAGCAGGGATGCCTGAGGTGGAACAGGACAGGGGTAGACACCTAACACAGGGCTTTGTCACCCCCAAGGTGCTAGATGGCAGTGAGCCCAGGCTCAGATCCCTGCATGTGTACCCACATGGCATGCTGGAATCGTAGCCTTGTTGGGTCCCATGGGTGCCGCAGGATTTGGGAGTCCCTACACTGTGGGGCTCCAATCACACCTGGAAGTGCTTTGAAAGGACTCCCGGGGATTAGATAAAAGGAGCTGCCTAGCTCATGTCAATGAACCAGAGTCAGAAGGAAGGTGGACAATGCTTGCAAGGAGAAGTGAAGGAGGCAGTGACAGAGAGAAGGAAGAAAAGAGTTGTGCTGTATTGTGCTTAATTGCACTTGAGGCTGTGGTGGGAAATGTTTGGGGAAGAGTTTCCCACAATAAAAGACTCTTTACACTTTACAATTGAATCGGAGTGTGCTTGTGTTGGGTGTTTGGGGAGCTGGAGCACCTTCTGGTGTCTACACATCCTAACCTCAAAACATCTTTCTTCTTTAAAAAATCTCAAAATTTTACATGACACAAGTTATTAATTTAATCTGGTTCTGAAAACCCCATATTTTTTTTAAATATGAATACCTTGCTGGCTCCGGCCCCTGTGATGTCACTTCCAGGCTCGAACCTATGGCTGAAGACCTTCATGAGCCCGACCCCTTTGATCTCACTTCCTGTCTTCCCCTTTAAAAGCCTCCACCTTTTCCCTATTCCTTCAGTTCTGTTTTGGACTCGGTTTTGTGCACAGCAGTGCTATCACTTAAACGACGATTTGCAGCCAGGAAACCAAATATACTGTATGGGTGGTTGCCCCAAACCTTGCTATGGCTCTTTATGGCTTTTGTGACAGTGGCAAGGTCGGCAGGAAGGAGAAGTCCCGGAAGAGAAGGGGACAGGACCTGCAATGTACCTAGGTGGGAGAGTACCGGGGCTGAGTTTTCAGGCAGGGAGGGTGTCCCGTGGTTCGGCGAGGCCCGGTACGGGCTCCGCTCCCTGCACGCTTAACTAGGCAACCTAGAGAGGCCAGGGAGTGTGCAGAAGTGGCTCACAGAGTTGGGCTGCTCCGGAGGGGGGAGGCAAAAGGGGCTTATTATGCTCTCTCAGAGGAGAGTGCCCACCTCCTTGTGAAACCAGAGCCCCAATTACCACCTAGGGATGTCCCAGACTGGCAGGTGAGAAAAATAAAAAACTGGAGGTTGGACCCAGAGCGGCCGACACACAGACAAGCCTGGTCCTTCTGGACAATGGTAGGGCAGTGGTTACGGCCATCTAAGAACAAGCCCTACTAAATAATAGAACAGGTATCCTGCTATCTGCTCCTGAAAGTGCTTCCCCATGGCTTCACCCAGCCGGTCTGAGGTAAGCAGTTTAAGAACATGGCAGAGCTCATAGAGCTTCTGGAGACACAAAGGATGGCCTCACAATCTGAGGAAGCAGAACCGTACCTTTGTCGAACTCAGCCGGAGTACGTCCCAAAACCTAGCCCCCCCTCCCACCCGCAGAACCCGGAGCTTGTGCCAGCGTCCCCAGAGTCGTGGGTGCATAAACCTCTTGGAATTGAGGAGGGATGCAGGTGGAGGGGGAGGAGGAGTTGGTGTGCTCTGACTAACCCATTGGCGGTCCCACACACAGGCGTGGTGATCGTAAACGGGTATAAGACCTCAGCTTTATTCGATTCCGGCAGCAACATTACCATTGTTGCCCGCCGGTTTGTGCTGCTGCGACAGTGGTTGAAATTTAAGACCAGTATAACCTGTGTCCACGGAGAAATCCGCTGGTACAGGTCCGCCATCTGTGTCATCAGTTGCGGAGGATTGGTAAAGAAATTAACCGTGGCGGTCCTCCCAAATCCACCACACCCGGTGATACTGGGGCGGGACTGGTCTGAAATTAAAAGCGGTGAGACACATACCACTCCTGGGTTTAACTTAGGCCTAGTTATAGATGGGGATGAGCCGTCTCAAGCTGCCTCCATGGCGTGTAATCAGCTGGCAGAGAGAGAGGAAGCGGCCTCCCTGAGTGACGTGGCAACTCCCGGACCATCGCGTCCCGATACGTCATCCACAAGCGCCAAGATGGAATGGGAGGGAACCACGCCCATTGAGGTCGGCCTGGACCCTCTCAGCCTTTTGCACTTTCAATTTAGAGAAACGCCGGCTTCTTTTAAAAGGGAACAGTGGAATGACGACTCCCTTAAGTTTGCCAAAAATGCAGTGGTCCTGGTCAATGGCCAGCACACTCACCAGTCGATGCCACAGGGTCCTCACTTTGTGTTGGAAAATGACCTTCTCTATTGTGTAGCTGAGCATGATGGGCAGGAGAGACAGCTACTGCTAATCCCGTGGACCTTCCAAACGGCAGGTCTGTGAGTTAGCACACACCCACCTCCTAGGTGGCCATTTGGGCACAGAGAAAACCCTGGAGCAGACATGCTCTGCTTTTATTGGCTGGAAATCGATGAGGAGGTCCATCGCTTTTGCACTTCCTGCCCGGAGCGTCAATTGCAACAGATTCCTAGGAAGGACCATGCTCCTCTTGTTCCTATTCCCCTAATTGATGTTCCCTTTCACAGAATTGGGGTCGATTTAGTAGGACCCCTAGAGCCCTCAGTCTGAGGACACAAGAATATTTTAGTCCTCGTGGATTATGCTACCAAATACCCCGAAGCTGTTCCATTGCGCTGAGCCACTTCTAAAGCCATTGCACGGGAATTAGTAGGGGTTTTTGCGCATGTTGGAATCCCTAAAGAAATCCTGATGGATCAAGGGACGCCTTTTACCTCGGAGACGTTAAAGGAGACTGCCAAGTTACTTAAAATAAAGCATTTAAAGACCGCTGTGTATCATCCTCAAACTGACGGTTTGGTAGAGAGGTTCAGTCAAACTCTCAAACAAATGCTTCGTAAGGTGGTCAGCAAGGATGGAAGGGAAGCTCCTCCCCCTCATCCTTTTTGCCTATCGGGAAGTCCCACAAGCCTCTACGGGGTTCTCCCCTTTTGAAATATTGTATGGGCGACAACCCCGGGGCATATTAGATATCTTAAAAGAAGGATGGGAAGAAGAGGCTCTTCCCTCTACAAATATATTGGAATATATCACACAATTACGCAATAGATCTGGTAAAATTTTGCCCCTTCCTTAAAAGTCACATGGAAGAGGCTCAAGCAACACAGGTCCAATATTATAACCGTGGCACGTCTCTCCTGGAGTTCCACCTGGGAGATCAGGTCATGGTCCTAGTACCTACCTCCCACTCTAAGTTGCTTGCCCATTGGCAAGGTCCCTATGAAGTTAAGCAGAGGAAAGGACTCGTCGACTATTTGGTGAGTCAACCCAATCGTCAGCCGAGGGAGCGGGTTTATCATGTAAACCTGCTAAAACCGTGGAAGAACAGGGATCCCGATCCCTCCTCCGGTCAGCCCCACTCACTGCTTGCTCACACGGCTAGCCTTAACTTCAGTGCGGATTTAAGTCCTAGACAACGACGGGAGCGGGAAACAGTTATCCTGTCTGTCCTAGAGGTATTGAGTGAAAACCCCGGAAGGACCTCTCTGGTTGAGCACAACATTGTGACAGAACCCGGGGTTATAGTCCGAGAATGTCCATATCATCTTCCTGAGGCAAAAAGGGCTGAAGTGGAGCTTGAGATCAAACACATGCTGGAACTTTTGTATTGGTCGCTAAGCCTGACGGGAGTTGGAGGTTTTGCAATGACTTCCGTCGGCTTAATCAAGTCTCCCAATTCGATGCTTATCCAATGCCACGAGTGGACGACCTCTTCTGAGAGGCTTGGACAGGCTCAATATTTGACCACACTGGACATGACAAAGGGGTACTGGCAGGTTCCTTTAACGGACTCTGTGAAGGTTAAAACTGCGTTTAGCACCCCTAGCGGACACTGGCAGTATTGTGTCCTTCCATTTGGGTTACACGGGGCTCCAGGAACCTTCCAGCGCCTGGTGGACAAAGTGCTCAGGCCTCATAACTCATACAGTGCTGCCTACCTGGATGACGTGGTCATCTATTCCAGCACATGGATGGAACCCCTACAGCGGTATTGTGGACACTTGGTGAGGCCGTGCTTCGGATTAATCCCAAGAAATGTTTCTTTGGATTGAGCGAAGCCAAGTATTTAGGCTACCTGTTGGGTCAGGGTACCGTGAAGCCACAGTGCTCCAAAGTAGATGCCCTTTTGAAATGGCCCCATCCGCAAACCAAGTGGCAGGTCCAAGCCTTTCTCAGGTTAGCAGGGTACTACCGCCAGTTTGTGCCCCGGTTCTCGGAGAGCGGCGCCCTTGACTGATTTGATAAAGAAGAGGGCCCCAAACATTGTGGTATGGACTGAAAAGACAGGCGCTGCATTTAGTGATTTGAAGCAGGCCCTTACGTCCGCACCTATTTTGAAGCACCAAACTTTTCTTTACCTTTCATCATCCAGATGGACACTTCGGACACAGGCCTGGGGGCCGTGCTGAGCCAAAGTGTCAGCGGTGTGGAACACCTCATCATGTTCCTGAGCCGGGAAACTGTTGGACCGGGAGACCAGGTATGCGGCAGTGGAGAGAGAGGCTTTGACGATTAACACTAGAATTAGATGTTTGGGCACAAGCAGGACATGCAGAGGACAGAATAGAACAGAGGACAGAACATTTACAGTGCATCCGGAAAGTATTCACAGCGCATCACTTTTTCCACATTTTGTTATGTTACAGCCTTATTTCCAAAATAGATTAAATTCATTTTTTTCCTCAGAATTCTACACACAACATCCCATAATGACAACGTGAAAAAAGTTTACTTGAGGTTTTTGCAAACTTATTAAAAATAAAAAAAACTGAGAAATCACATGTACATAAGTATTCACAGCCTTTGCTCAATACTTTGTCGATGCACCTTTGGCAGCAACTACAGCCTCAAGTCTTTTTGAATATGATGCCACAAGCTTGGCACACCTATCCTTGGCCAGTTTTGCCCATTCATCTTTGCAGTAACTCTCAAGCTCCATCAGGTTGGATGGAAAGCGTCGGTGCACAGCCATTTTAAGATCTCTCCAGAGATGTTCAATCGGAATCAAGTCTGGGCTCTGGCTTGTCCACTCAAGGACATTCACAGAGTTGTCCTGAAGCCACTTCTTTGATATCTTGGCTGTGTGCTTAGGGTCGTTGTCCTGCTGAAAGATGAACCGTTGCCCCAGTCTGAGGTCAAGAGCGCTCTGGAGCAGGTTTTCATCCAGGATGTCTCTGTGCATTGCTGCAGTCATCTTTCCCTTTATCCTGACTAGTCTCCGAGTCCCTGCCGTTGAAAAACATCCCCACAGCATGATGCTGCCACCACCATGCTTCACTATAGGGATGGTATTGGCCTGGTGATGAGCGGTGCCTGGTTTCCTCCAAAAGTGACGCCTCGCATTCATACCAAAGAGTTCAAACTTTGTCTCATCAGACCAGAGAATTTTCGTTTTCATGGTCTGAGAGAGCTTCAGGTGCCTTTTGGCAAACTCCAGGCGGGCTGCCATGTGCCTTTTACTAAGGAGTGGCTTCCGTCTGGCCACTCTACCATACAGGCCTGATTGGTGGATTGCTGCAGAGATGGTTGTCCTTCTGGAAGGTTCTCCTTTCTCCACAGAGGACTTCTGGAGCTCTGACAGAGTGACCATCGGGTTCTTGGTCACCTCCCTGACTAAGGCCCTTCTCCCCCGATCGCTCAGTTTAGATGGCCGGCCAGCTCTAGGAAGAGTCTTGGTGGTTTCGAACTTCTTCCACTTACAGATGATGGAGGCCACTGTGCTCATTGGGACCTTCAAAGCAGCAGAAATTTTTCTGTAACCTTCCCCAGATTTGTGCCTCGAGACTATCCTGTCTCGGAGGTCTACAGACAGTTCCTTTGACTTCATGCTTGGTTTGTGCTCTGACATGAACTGTCAACTGTGGGACTTTATATAATAATAATAATAATAATAATTCTTTGCATTTATATAGACAGGTGGGTGCCTTTCCAAATCATGTCCAATCAACTGAATTTACCACAGGTGGACTCCAATTAAGCTGCAGAAACATCTCAAGGATGATCAGGGGAAACAGGATGCACCTGAGCTCAATTTCGAGCTTCATGGCAAAGGCTGTGAATACTTATGTACATGTGCTTTCTCAATTTTTTTTTTTTAATAAATTTGCAAAAATCTCAAGTAAACTTTTTTCACGTTGTCATTATGGGGTGTTGTGTGTTTAATTCTGAGGAAAAAAATGAATTAAATCCATTTTGGAATAAGGCTGTAACATAACAAAATGTGGAAAAAGTGATGCGCTGTGAATACTTTCCGGATGCACTGTATACGTTACTTACATAAAAGCCAGATCGAATGTTATTTATTTGGATTTAGTTACTTACTTCCTACAGCGTAAAGTCACAAGTAGACCACAGAGCGTCCTGTGTTTGATCAACACGGGCATGCTCAAAAAGTACATGTGTAATGCTACGAAAAGTGCACGCTGGCACTTCAGTACGCAAGCAATGGTGCAAGAATGCAGTCAGACTTCTTGTTTGGGCACATACACCGTCCAGATCTAAACACTAGCGTGTAGAGTCGCTTGCATACTGAAGAGTCTGCAGGTGGTAGCTGCCGTCATAAGAGCCAGATCAGGGCAAGGGGGGGGGGGGGTGGGGGGGTGTAATCGTGAGAATAAAACTGAATAAAAAAAAAAAAAACAAAGCTAAGCTTTACAAGTTTCATAAATTTACACTGGCTGTTACAGACTGAAATCAAACGTATATTTTTATTCTAAGATAGTAAGAATAAGAGCAGCTCACTTCTCAAAACGGACTCATCCGGTCTCGAACCCGTGAAGTTTTGATTATCAGTCAACAGTTGATACCGTTGCGCCACCGAAGCAGTCGTAGCAAATGCGTACCTTTTGTGAAAGTGTTTATTTGATCTTTGGACTTCAGGCTTCACACATTATATAGTTTATGCCAACATTTTGTCATTTACTACTAAAATATGTTTCTGTTTTAACAATGTGTTTACACAGATTATTGTAGAAACGGAACACACATGTAATGCATGTGTTCCAAATAACGATCTATTCCTCTGTAAAACTCCAGCACTTCACTCCCAGATAATCAATCAAGGCATGAGCTGGGAGAAGTTTGTGCACGTTCTAAGTCGGTTGGAGGATGGAATAGCAGGCTGCTTGCTGCTTGTCTTAATCGGCACATTTACAGGACAAAAGACACTGAGGGACAGGTGTGAATGGATTTAAGGTGGGCCAGATCTACGAGTTTTTTCGTAGGCTCTGGTAATTCTAGTGTTAAATGGATGATTACTCAGCTGAGGTACACCTGTCGGGCCAGGAATTCACCCTTGTTACGGACCATGCACCTTTACAGTGGATGGCCCTACATAAGGAGTTGAATCCGCAGTCATCAGGGGCCTCATGTATAACGACGTGCGTAGAACTCACACTATAACATGGCGTAAGCACAAAAGCGGGAATGTGCGTACGCACAGAAAAATCCAGATGCAGGAATCTCTACGTTCGCAAACTTCCACGTTCTTCCGCTACATAAATCCCGATCAGCGTGAAAAGTAACGCACGTGCACGCGCCTTCTGTCCTGCCCCAACTCCTCCCAGAATTACGCATCTTTGAATATGCAAATCAATATAAATAGCCTTCTGTGAAAAGACAATGGGAAAAGCATGGGGGAAAATATAAGAATTTCAACGAATACCAAGTAGAGGCAAAGGAAAAATGTACTATTTGTTGGTTTAAACAGTGGTATAATCAACAAAAGGAAGCTGATCGATTGACAGAGTGTCGGAGAAACTCGAAGGCTCAAGTTCACAAAGTCGCACCGTGCCCAAAATAAAAAAGAAGTCACATATCAAAGTAGCTGTGAAAAGGAGAGTCGTAGCCCACCGTCTGTGTGTCATAAGAAAGCTTATTAGGGTACAGACAAAAAAAATAGGCAAACAGTGGGAAAAAAGCACGAAATGTCAACTTTAATCTCGAAATTTCCACTTTAATCACGTAGTTTATTTTGCCATTAAAGTAGAACATCATAAACTTCATCTTAAAATCGTTTAATTTACTAGTTTCTCAAATCCCATTGTAACTAAAGTAGCACATTAAATGCTTTGTTCTGTATTTGATCTTCTATATGCTCTGTATGTGAATTACTACCTGCTTCTTAAACGGGCTTTCTCTTTCTCCGACAGGACACATAATCCATTACATTCGTGATATTACAGCTCTCTGAATAATTAAAATACTGAGATGTATACGTGATACCTTTTTCATGATGATAGGAATGAAGGCATGTTATTACACATGGGAATACGGTGGCGCAGTGCTTGTTCATGTCTCATGCAAGAGGCTTGCTGCGCCATGTGCGACCTTCAATGAAATAATTTATTACAGAAGTACTGTCTCTTTCAAACGTACTAACCTCCAATTCCTGTCCTTTCTTTTCCTTCTCCAAATACCCAATCGCCACACAATCGGCTCTGTAATAGACGTGAAGCCATTTGTAAGCTTAGAACGCCGATTCTTCAAAACTTTTAAGGAACATTGAAATATCTTCATAGTACATGTTTAATTATTCTATCTGTCTATCCTTCCAGTGTTGCGTCAGCACCAGCAAGAATACAACGCAATGCAGGAACAATCCCTGAACTAGCTAGCGCTGCGGCACCGTGTCCTCACATGTTTAATTATTAACAATACAGATTATTTAAATGAAGTTAAAGTTTTATCTGTATAATATAATCAACATATTTTGCTGCATTTCATCTTAAAAATGATATCATCATCATATGTAAATACGCACTTTATAAAGTGGCGCAGGTTGTGCAATATTATAACTGTAGTGCAAGTTTACAGTGAGGTAATTGTACTTATAAGTACAAACAGTTCTACAAGGAGCACTTGATGGACTGATTGAGTGCGTTTATAGTTCTTGGGATGAAACTTTTTCTAAACCGCGAAGTCTGTACAGGGAAGTCTCTGAAACGTTTTGCCATGTCTCAGGCAGCATCTGCTTCATGCTGTATACCGATAATTCTCTTTCCAATTAGCTGCTGCTGTGATTCCCCACTCAGATACAGTGATATAAATACTCCGAGTGGTGCAGTGAGAGTAATATGGAAAAAGATGATCTGCTGTGGCAACCCTTAACACGAGCAGCTGAAAGAAGAAGAAGATGCATTGAGAGTAACAACGCTAAAGCAGTTATGGTATTTGGAATACTATGGCTATTCCCTGGGCCATTATATTGCTGCAGGTTAATTACAATCAGATGCATTACACTAATAAACTATATACAGTTAGTTTCAGTGTATTTATAAAGCCGCGTCAGGAATGTGGATCTAAGAAAGAAAGGGAGACCACACAGGAACAGTAGCACTGCTTTGATGCTGAGTGCCGCCAGTCTGCAAAACCGAGCGGAGAAATTGTGTATGCCAGGTTATGAGGTACCGTGGAAATGTGCGTGGCTTTACACCAAGATTAGGTATTATACATCGCATTTCTGTGCGTATGCACCGTTTATACATGAGGCCCCAGGTGGTTTCTTGACCTCCAGCCATACAAGTTTTCACTTGTTCATCGTCGGGGCACTCTTCACGCCAACACTGATGCCCTTTCTCGGGTTCACAACCTCTCGGTCAGGGTCACCCTACCCGATGGATCTGGCCTGGGGGGGGGGGGCCTTGTCACACATGTGCACATGGGAGGCACCTAAAGGGCTTGAGTAAGGGCAGTTCCGAGTCATACTGGGATGTGGCAGAGTGCACTGATTCTTTTTCTCCCTTTCCTGTAGACCATTCATGGGAGATTCCACCTGGCCCTCTTGACGTCACTTCCGGGACTGAGCCTATGGAAGGAGACCTTCATGAGCCTGACCCCTTTGATCTCACTTCCTGTCTTCCCCTTTAAAAGCCTCCACCTTGTCCCTATTCCCTCAGTTCTGTTTTGGACTCGGTTTTGTGCACAGCAGTGCTATCACTTAAACGACGATTTGCAGCCAGGAAACCAAATACAGTCGACCCTTGATATACGACCAGACTGACATGCAAACAACTTGGTTTACGACCAAAATTTTTGTTTTGAATTACGACCAACATCTTCCATTACGATCCGAATGCGGTCACGTGTATTCGCTTGTGCGATTGTAAACAAACAGCCGAGAGCGTTTGTATGCATCAATCGGAGCCCAGATACATGTGTTTGTGGACGTAATTTCGGTCAGTGCAGTGATTTATATAATTTATTTCTATAATTGCTAAGGAAGGAAGAGAAGGTAACGCAGGTAAAGAAAACGATCACAATCGAAACAAAAAAGGAAATTGTGTGGAAATATGAGAGTGGCATTCGTGTGACTGATCTCGCTAATATGTACAGCATGTCGAAATCCACCATCTCGACAATTTTACAAAGAAAAGATTTGTATAAGGAAACTCCTTCCAAACAATAACCACCTTCCATTTCATTCTCCTCCTTCTTCCTTCCTGCAAGCCAAAGATGTCAACTAAAATGGTGAGTACAGTATGAAATTGTTGTTTCTGGTAGGCTAGGCACTTTTTATAACTTTTTGGTTAGTACATTAGAAAAAGTATTGGTGTTTTTGGTAAATTATGCACATTATACAACCCTTTTTTATTAAAAAAAGTTAAGTAAGTGTTGCTGTAGGAGGTTCGAAACACATTAAGGGCATTTCCATTATTTCTTATGGGAAAAATAGTCTTGACTTACAACCAACTTGAGTTACAACCAGCCCTCGCAAATGAATTGAGTTTGTAAGTCAAGGGTCTACTGTATACGGGTGGCTGCCCCAAACCTTGCTATGGCTTTTTGTGGCTTTTGTGACAGTGTCCATCTGGTTGCTACCTCTCTGTTATATGTCATTTGGTATGGGATTCATGAAAGCAGTTTATGATTTGCCATCTGCTGGAAATGAAAATGCAATGCATTTTAAAATATATTCCAGTAGACATAGATAGATAGATAGATAGATAGATAGATAGATAGATAGATAGATAGATAGATAGATAGATAGATAGATAGATAGATAGATAGATAGATAGATAGATAGATAGATAGATAGATAGATACTTTATTAATCCCAAAGGGAAATTCACATACTCCAGTAGCAGCATACTGATAAAGAACAATATTAAATTAAAGAGTGAAAACAAAGCAGGTATAACAGACAGACAATATCTTTGTATAATGTTAATGTTTACCCCCCCCAGGTGGAATTGAAGAGTCACATAGTGTGGGGGAGGAACGATCTCCTCAGCTGTCAGTGGAGCAGGACAGTGACAGCAGTCTGTCGCTGAAGTTGCTCCTCTGTCTGGAGATGATACTGTTCAGTGGATGCAGTGGATTCTCCATTATTGATAGGAGCCTGCTCATTGCCTGTCGCTGTGCCACGGATGTCAAACTGTCCAGCTCCGTGCCTACAATAGAGCCTGCCTTCCCCACCAGTTTGTCGAGGCGTGAGGCGTCCCTCTTCTTTATGCTGCTTCCCCAGCACAACACCGCATAGAAGAGGGCGCTCACCAGAACCGTCTGATAGAACATCTGCAGCATCTTATTGCAGATGTTGAAAGACACCAGCCTTCTAAGGAAGTATAGTCGGCTCTGTCCTTTCTTACACAGAACATCAGTATTGGCAGTCCAGTCCAATTTATCATCCAGCTGCACTCCCAGGTATTTATAGGTCTGCACCCTCTGCACACAGTCACCTCTGATGATCACAGGGTCCATGAGGGGCCTGGGCCTCCTAAAATCCACCACCAGCTCCTTGGTTTTGCTGGTGTTCATTTCTAGGTGGTTTGAGTTGCACCATTTAACAAAGTCCTTGATTAGGTTCCTATACTCCTCTTCCTGCCCACTCCTGATGCAGCCCACGATAGCAGTGTCGTCAGCGAACTTTTGCACGGGTGAATGTGTCCAACATTCCAACAAACAATATCAGCCAGAATGGACAGGTTATCTACCTTAATAAGAGGAGTCTGTGTTTGTGACTGTGTATCTGTGTGTCCATCCGGTTGCTATGTCTCTATTATTTTATGCCATTTGGAATGGGATTCATAAAAGCACTGCTAATGTTTGTGATGCATCATGTGTTGGAATGAAAAATGCAATGCATATTACATGCATTTCAAAATAAACTGCAATATACTGCACGTGTTAAGTCTGAATATGCTGGGGTATATGTTAATTACTTAGACTTCAAGCCTTAATAAAGTGGTAGCACAGCTAGTATTAAAGTAATTTGTTATTCCACTGTAACACATTACTGTTCTCTGGTGACCTAACACCTAGAAATATTTTTGAGAGAGCAGAATTGAGTTTTATTTATTTTGAGTTTACTGACATGTACTGTACTGAGAAACTGAAGGATGCCACAAGGTGTTTATTGTGGTCTTCAAAACGTTTTAGGAGGAAATCCAAGGAGATCCAAAAAATATGTAAATGTTTGACCAAAATGATGCTAGTGTGGGGCATTCCCAGAACGTATTGCTAGCGATACTGGCACTAGAATAACAGTCTTAAATTCAAAAACCTATATATATTCATAAAAATTAACTGAAAATAATTAAATATTCTATGCACTTTTAAGTATTAGTGTCTGGGTGAATCTTTAGAAATAATTAATATGTTAAGTAATATTAAGTACGTCGTCTTGATCTCTGCCCATCAGTATTTTGGTCCTTTTTCATTATAGATGTATTACTGTGCCATCTCTGTTGATGATATTATGTTAGCGATGAGACACTCATTATTCTGAAGATATTTTTTTATTATGTCTCCAGAATTTGCTTAATTTTGCCTCTGTTAATTTTTCTCTCTTTGCGGTTGTAAAGAATTTGTTTGTAACAATAAAGTCTTTGGCTAATAGTTCACAATGGAAGAAAAACAAATTTACTTTGGAGAGAAAAAATACTCTTAATCTTTATACTGTATATAATACACTACATGGCTGTTCATTTGACTGTCCAGGATTTTAAATCACCTGTAGCTCGCAAACCTTTTGACCCGAAATTTGGTACACATATACTACGTGACATCTTCTGTCCAATTTCAGGGTGATGATTGACCTCCAAGGTTATTCCACTTTTTATTTTTATTTTATTGTAGAATCAACTCTTGGCAGCGGCCAGCAGGGAGGCCGTTCTCATCCCTTCCACCTTTGCCATCACTTCCCCTACCTCTTCATATTTTAAATCACTCTTGAGGCAGATTGAAGACTTAAGTGTCAGCTTAATTGAAAAATTAAGGAAAACGTACTAAGTAACTGCAACACAAACACTGACTTAATCAGTTTTAACGCGAAAAGATGCCGATGGAAGAAGAGAAGAAGCGGGCCGCTAGGGTGGAGAAAAGAAGAGGTACTCTTCTGAGCAAACGAATGGTAAACATACAGAGAAAGAGTATGAAAACTATAAGTCAAGTGTATTCACTGCATGTTATCGTACGCCGTTACTGGTGTTTAATAATTATTTTGTGCCATCCATTTTGGATTTACTGTTGAACAACTCAACTTTTGGAATAAAAGGTCAATAATTCATGAGAAAGTGAGGTAAAAATATAATATAAGTGTGATATAAAAAATAATGAGCTGTAGTGGTTAAGGCTTTGGATTTCAAAACCTTAGGTTCTGGATTCAAATCCTCCTACTGACCATGTCACTTCACTGGCCCATGGTCCACCTGGAAAAAGAAGTGAAATGTTGTATCTCAAATGTTGTAAGTCTTCTTGAATAAAGGCATCAGTCAAATATTATTATTAGTATTGTTATTAGTATTTGGTCACTAGTGATGCTTACTCTTGAATATGCCTTGGATAAAGGTGTCAGCCAAAAAGCTCTATACTTTTTTTTAATAATCTATATATGTGCACATGGTCTGGTCTTTAATGAAGCAATATAGAATTGCTTTGCAACTTTCCATTTTTTATTAATTTTTATAAAATGGAAAAAATCTGTTATGACAGAAAATGCCTGACTTTCAAAAATCTGCAGCTTCAAACAGTCATAAAGTTAACAAACCACAAAAATGATTATTCCCTTTAATATAATAGTCCAAATAGTATATTTGCCTCATTCCGAGATTGAACCCTAAATAAGTTGGATTTATGAAGGTATTCATATTTCAGTTTCTTGTTCCAAGTCTGCTATCTCATAATTCAGATAAGCTTCTGTTAGCCTTTCATTTAGAGAAGCAGGATGTCAATGTTCTTTTAATTCTTTCCATCATTTTGATGGGTTTTCCCAAAGAATGTGCCAAATATTTTTATAGTAATGTGATCAGCATACCATCATACTTTACTGTAAGTGTCAGATTCTCTTGCAGTGAATGGAAAATTGCAGGATTCCAGTGAAAATATGATTTTTGTCTTAAACTGGATTATCATTGAACAATAATATATTAATATTTGATTGTTCAGTTCTTTTAATTTTTCTTTTCCCTTAAAAAGAATTGAACAACATTCATTTTTAAATTAATAGTTAAATTTGACATTTGATATTTTTCCTCTTTTTTTGCTTGCTATAAGTTCTAAGGTAAATGATGTAGTTTAAACCAATATTGACAAAGCAATTCATTTTGTGTTTTATTAGTTGTAAAAGAAACAGGCAGAGAGAATACCAGTGTCCAGGTTCAATGAGTGAAATTACTTGTTTGATAAGGTATTGCTGTTGTGAAAAGTTAATAAGAAAGTAAAAGAAAAGATTAATTTTAGTATCAATTAGGTCATCGGTAAGTCTCTGTTAAAATAATGTCTTCATCTGGTTGCAAGACAGTGAGTGAAGAGGGTTCTTGTGTTTTATAGTATTCTCACTCTTGCATGATGACTATACCAAGGGTAAGAGAAACATCAGACTTGATAGTCAGACTGAATAAACATCTCTTAAAGGTGATGCTCTGCAATTGCCCCAAGAGGTAATTCCTGGGATGGAGGAGGGATACTATAAAACACCCAAAAACAATGCTATACTGTATGTACAGGTCAGTCTGGCCATACCTATGTGATATTCTCCAACCTCCTTTGTGAATTCTGTCTCCTTCCCTTATACAGAAGTAATGTTCCATGTCCCAAGAACCTGTTTCAACTGAAAAGGTATAGTGTGTCTGAGATCATTCTACTCTTGACTGTCTTGCGCAGTTGGCCATGCACCTGAAACTCACCTTTTCACATCATACAGCTTCAAGCTGCTGTTTCAGGCTAAGCCCGTCGGAGAAAAGACCTGGCATCAGGAAATGATCCTGGAATCCTGATGAGGTTCTCTTAGATTTAACCAGTAAACCCCTGATTCTCTAACGAATCGCAAATGAACGAATGGCAATCACTCTGTGTTCCATATAATCGTTGGAGGGATGACACACGATGGAGGGTGGGAGTGTTGTGGGAGGGTATGGATTTAACTAAATACATATATCCATAATTATATTAATTAATATGTTTAAATTAAAATCGAAATGTAATTGTTATGTCATGTAAGTACAAAATGTCGTTGTGCCACTACACATATATGTATGAAATATATTTGAGGGTAGAGGTGCACATGAAGTACATAGAGAGTAAAGAAGTATTCCAATGGTAGATTACAGATATTTAATCAAATACTTCTTTATATACAACATTTGTAGTAAAGATGGTGTCTTGTCCTTGAATGAGTGTTCCTTGGTATGGAGTATTTACAACTTTGACTTTAACATCACATGAACGCCGAACTCTTGAAAAGGCCACATAAAGTTGTCCATGTCCAAATACAGGTTCGGAGAGATAGATGCCAACTCTGTCCATGGTCTGACCTTGGGATTTGTTGATTGTCATGGCAAATGCTGCCTTACTGGGAAATTGGCGGCGTTTAAGTTTAAAAGGTAATTCCAGGTCGGAACTTGTAAGGTCAATTCTGGGAATCAAAACAGTATTGTTAGCATGCGATCCCGTAAGAACTTTTGCTTCAATAACATTGTCTGTCATGGTGTTCATGACTAATCGTGTACCGTTGCATACACCTTGTTTAGTATTAAGGTTTCTTAATAGCATGACTATTGTCCCCATTTTAAGGTTAAGACTGTGTTGTGGTAACCCGGCTGGGTTAATAGTGTTTGAATATTCTAATGGGAAATTAATATGCTCAGTTTCGTCTTCAGAATCAACATTGTCAGTACTTAGAAGGAGGCGGCTTTCTCCAGGAGGCAGTGCAATGACTTGGTTATTTATCTGATCAACGTCAATATTCTTTGGACATAATATAGCTCGGTGCGTTAAAAGTGGTATTTCATCTAATGAGATTGCTTGACCAAACACCGCTGTTACTATGTCGTCACAAATAAAGGCTTGAAGGATCTGAGTAATATCTGGGTGAAGTTCATATGTATTGGTAAGGTTTCCTACTGTTAAGAATTATAATCACACTTACGTTTAATACGGAGTGCTCGTGTATTGTTTCTTTCCATCTGGTGGCGTTTCTGTGTTTTCTGTGGCTGGACTGTTAATAATGTATTACTGTAATACTGTAATGTGATTCCAATATGCTGTGTAGTCTGGACCTTTGGGGATTCCGTACTGTAATACTGTAATGTGATTCAAATATGCTGTGTAGTGTGGACCTCTGGGGTTTCCATACTGTAATACAACCTTCGAATCCTCTCGTTTATTTTTTTGCTCTGTGGCGGGCTCGTTGCAGTGCGTCAGTGCGCGTGCGCTTCGATGCACCCTGTGCTATTTTTTTGCTCTGTGGCGGGCTCATTTTTATTTGTTTGCTCTGTGGCGGGGTTTTATTTTTTTGCTCTGTGGCGGGCTCGTTGCAGTGCGGCAGTGCGCGTGCGCCGTTATGTGATCTATATTACTGGCACAGTGGATTAGAGCAAGTGTAGCTCACAGGTTGTGTTGTTTGGGCGCCACGTACTGACTCTGGGAGGCCGCTGCGTTTGATTACAGGTGGTGTGCTAGTTGCAGTGCGGCAGTGTGCGTGACATCCGGTTTACAACCTTCTCGTTTCTGTGTTGTCTGTGGCTGGTCAAGGCAGTGCGGCAGTGCGCGTGTGCCTCGATGCGCCCTGCGCCCTGCGTCCATATCCGGCTTACAACCTTCGGTTAGTAATATGGATTAAAACATGATGATCAAATCCAAGAAGAAGATAAAAAACAATGCACAATAGTAGTCAAAGAATCCATTGACATCTTCATCAAATTCACATTGAAAATGGATTCAAGTCTCTGCCACCTAGGTGTGGTAAGTAAGTTTAGACAATTGCATTTCCCTTTATATTTATGGATTAGTTTGTTATTTCAATTTGCATGCTGAACAAAACCCATTAGTAATGGATGGCTTTTAAAATTATAGGACTAAACAATGTTTTTTTTATTTTTGTTTATTAGTGATGAAGCAGCATCTCAATATTGAGCATGGGAAAAGTGCTATATAAATAAAATGTATTATTATTATTATTGTCACTCTCCTCTTTCCACTTGTCATCTCGGTTTCTACAATATCAATTGCTCCAAATGATCTTCCAGCTCTGATAAATACTGATATGGTCAAGTAAACAAAGAATGTACCAGAAGAAAGGCTGATGTAATATATAAAATGTACTGAAGGATGACTTTGAAGATGACTAAGAAATCAGCAGAAGTCCTATAAACTAGAATGGACAATTGTTATATGCACAGAAATTTCAAAGGTGGTGGCGCAACTCAAAGGTATAAAAAGAACCAGAATATAATATAACAGACTTTTATTTTATATAAATCATTTGGATGTAAATCAATGAACCAACCAGAGTAAAATGTATGCATTGACTGACGCTGTATGTAAATTCAACAGTTTATAAAATGAACCACTATTCTTTGTTTCTCTGACCATTCTGATCACTCTGTAACAGACTGCTTTTGAAGAATGGTCCCTCCAAGGTATTTTGCCAAGGAGTAATTAAAAGATACCATGAACAGCTTTCCTCCTGCCTGATTACTGAATTGTCCTGTTAAGGATGTTTCTTTCTTTAATATGATGTTAAATTTCGACCACATCTGCTATCCTAATTTTTCAAATGGTTGACTTCATATCCTGCTCTTTATGAAGCTGGATACCCCACATACTTCAGAGGGCTTGGTGATACAGTTTGCTCCGACACTGATTTTATACAGGCAGAGGGCTTGTAAGTAATCAAATAAAGCTGGACACCCTTAGAAATAGTTTGTTGCAGACAAGCTATAAGTTGTTAAACCATTACTTATTTCCTAAAAGAGGTTTTTTTTGTATAACTCTGAAAATTGTTTTTGGTAAACTAAATTTTTTTTTAACCTCTGTAAGTTTATTGCTTACCTCTGTACTATTTCAATTTATTCACTGGACTTGAACCGCTAAAATTTAAACAAAAGCTGGAAAAATGGTATTGTACAACGTTTGACTGGTAGCATATATATGCTTTCAGTAAGAGCTGTCAACATTTGCTTTGATCTTATATTGACATATTGCTGGCATTTAAATTACATTATAGCTTTGTGTTCAGACAGTGACACAACCAAAAATCTGTTGTGGTATACAGCTACACGCAGGCTTTCAGAAACTACGACAGTACAGCATACATCCTCAGTTTGACAGCAAACTACTGCTGCACGTTTTTTTCATTTTTCATCTCTACATTGCTCTCATGATGCCTATTAAAACATCAGGGAAGTACTTGTACATGATGTGTGTTTATAACAAGGAAAAAGAAAAGACACTGCTTACCCGCAAAGAACAACTGTCTTTTGAAAATGCAGCTGCATTTAGCTCTGACACTCAGTTTGTGTGCTTCATCCCACTTACATTTTAATCTTTATTAATTCAGAAAAAAAACATTAAAATTGAAATTTTAATTAGTGTATTTGTTTATTCTATTTTTGTGTTTTTTTAACAATTGTTTTTTGTTATTAGTGTTAACTCAAATAATTGGTAAAGTTCCATTTTCATTTTTTAATTATTTGCACTATGAAAATAGTACAGTATATTCATAATCATTAAGCAATTGGTTGAAAATTATATATGAATTAACCACAAAAAATATAATTGTAAGCACTAAATATAATGAAAATGGCCATGTGACTTTTAAGCTATATATCTGTGGAAAACACTGAAGCTCTTGAATCATTCATCCATCTGGAATCATCCTTGAGGGAGTCCTGTCAACCTATGTGTCTATCTAACAATGACTGATATGTCTAGACATTGGTATCTTTTAAATTTATGAACAACTTTGAGACATTTCCTTTAGGACACCTAACTACATGGATAAATCTACTTTAACCTCTGTGACAAATATGATATTCTGAAGCCAGCTACTATATTGCTGCACTAATTCTGACATACAGTATATTGGACTCACTGACCTTTTTAGTGCTGTCTCCCTACAAATTATTTTATATATTGTCTATGAAACTCACTTCAATACCAACATCGCACTTGCTTTGTTCTGTATTCCAATCTGAAAATAACCTTAATATATTTATCTCTGTATATTATAAATTCTTCCTAGATGTGATTATTTTGGTTTTACTGTACATTTTGATGTAGGATTTATGATATATATCATTTATTTTTGGAGTGTAATGCATTGTTATATGCTTTATTAAAATGGTTCTATTAAATATAATTATTACTAATGGAATAATTGCAACATTTAGACATGCAACACTGAAAAACAGCATAAAGTAAAAACAATAAAAATGTTGGAATTTGGAAAAATAAGGCCTGAAGAGAATTAAAAATCTTTTTTCAGTCATTAGTACTGAATGGCCTATTCTTATCAAAGTTATCCTTATGTTTTTATTTCAGAGTTTTCATTTTTTTTCCCTATTTTATTCCGCATCTCAAAGCCAGTAATTTGGGGTCTCTAAATTTGTCCCAATAAGAGAGATTATGATGTGTCATGTGATGGACTGAACTCTATCCAGGAAAGGTTCCCGCCCTCCATTTGAAGTAGCCAGAATAGCTTTTTGGCTCTTTATAAACTTAAATTGGGAAAAGCAGATTTGATAATGGAGGGATGTTGTGAGAAATTTACTTGCCATTAAAATCTTATTTTATTTCAAAATAACAGAACCGTTTAATGCATTATTTCTGCACTTTTGCTGGTAAAATATTATAATATATTCAAAAGCAAGTATGCTTTTCTTATATAATTAGTGTCATGTTTTATGTTATTTTTATTTCTGAACAACATATTTTTTGTATATCTGTAGTTCATACTAAATTGATTCTTCATTAAACAGATGTAATTCTTTACACAGTTGCCTTAACAATTTCCACCTGCTGTAATGAACATTCATTTTTATTCAACATTAGTTTAAAGACTAATTAAAGGAGCTCTGGTAGGTACCACTCATTGGATCAAGTCAGAGCTGTTTTGAATATTAGCACATCTTGTCTTTATTTTTCTGCCCATTTTAAGTTACAGTATATCTTTATAGTCTGCCATTTATTTACAGACTCCCCACATATTATTGCTCCTAAATGCAAGAAAATACTGTAAACACATGTTTTTATTCAACCCAAACCAAGACTATACCAAGTACAAGTGATGAAATGCTTTTGTTGGCAGTATTTTAATAACCAGCCCTTTGGCCATTTACTTCTAGTAAATGATTTTTGCCCAGAAAAATTTTACTCATCAAAAATACAATTTCTGCAAAAATGTAAAATAGAACAAAATTACTGTTTTTGTTGTAAAATTGTAAAATAGAACAAAATTACTGTTTTTGTTGTTGTTCTTTCATATTTTACAATAATTATAAAATACAGTATATAATGGATGAAGTTACTTTTTTCTTTATTAGTAATTTCCTATAGAGATTTTTTAAACATAATACATTCCTTTCAGGAGCCAATATAATAAAGGCAAACGTAGCATTTCCATTTATTAAAATAGGTTTGTGGTTAATTATTTTTTCTCATTTTTAAAAGTGTTTTATTCAACAAAACAAAAGCTATTTAATGTTCTCATGCCAGATTTTGCATTTGAGAGTTTAACTTTTAAAATAGCCTTTGTTTTCTTTTAATAATGTACTCAGAAAAAATAAGTCTTTTAATATTTTTTTCATTAAACTTCTTCTTAAAAGACTGAACTACATACAGTAGCTCAGATCTAACTATGCATTTACTGTATTCTCTGTGCTCTATTGCAGGGTACATCAGCTACAATATACAATCGTAACCAGTGCACCAGTGAATAAGCAGTGATTGGAACAGCGCACAGGTATACTCTGTCACATATTTACAGCTGGTCAATTTAGAAATTGGAACTACTAAACTAATATGCACTATTATTGTATTTGAGGGTGAGAATGTGCTCACCCTTTGCTGGGGTAACTGGACAAGAAGTAGATTTCAGGTATATACATCCATCCATCCATCCATTTTCCAACCCGCTGAATCCGAACACAAGGTCACGGGGGTCTGCTGGAGCCAATCCCAGCCAACACAGGGCACAAGACGGGAACCAATCCAGGGCAGGGTGCCAACCCACCGCAGGATACACACAAACACACCCACACACCAAGCACACACTAGGGCCAATTTAGAATCGTCAATCCACCTAGCCTGCATGTCTTAGGACTGTGGGAGGAAACCGGAGTACCCGGAGGAAACCCACGCAGACACGGGGAGAACATGCAAACTCCACGCAGGGAGGACCCGGGAAGCGAACCCAGGTCCCCAGGTCTCCCACCTGCGAGGCAGCAGTGCTACCCACTGTGCCACCGTGCCGCCCCAGGTATATACATGTACAGTAATTCTAAATTATTTTTCTCTTATTTTTTGAGCATGAATAGAACTCTCTGCGGTGGGTTGGCACCCTGCCCGGGATTGGTTCCTGCCTTGTGCCCTGTGTTGGTTGGGATTGTCTCCAGCAGACCCCCGTGACCCTGTGTTCGGATTCAGCGGGTTGGAAAATAGATGGGTGGATGGATAGAACTCTTGTGTAAACATTTTAGCTTCTGTTGTTTGAAGTTTGTTATGCAGCTACAAAATTCAGCTTCTTTAAACAGCATTCTTTTAAAGAAGCCACTTTTTGGCAAGGAAAAATCTAGAGATTTCAAGGTAAAGTTAACATTTGACCAGTTACACTTGTTCACACTGTCACTGGAGAGTGGTAATAGGTTGAATGTTAGCCTGACATGCAAGTAAGAATGACACTGTATTCTTTACAAATAACATTAAACATGAACCTCTTCTGCTACTTAAATTAGCCCTGTTTCCTGATCTGAGACTATTTGCAGAAATTAGGATGAAATGGGCCTGACAGCTGCTGCCCTCTTTGACGGAATTCTATAATATGCAGCTTAAATCATCCTTTACATCTCTCAAAACAATGTTACCATAATGTTTCAGGGTATTGGAGGGTCATGTGTCCAGATCCTTATGGCATATTATGATCCTAGCACCATAGTTTTGGAAGCCCATGGAGGACATAGACTAAATTACTATTGGCTCATACTGGAAAAAATACCGGAATGCAAATTATTTAATGAGCATAACATAACATGAAAATACAACTGATCCCCCAGGAGGAGTAATGGTACTCTATAAAGAACGCTTAATGAGTAATCCTGACTTAAATCGACAATTTGGTTCTACCAAAGAGTATTACAGCAAGTCATGCTTGGTAATTGAGGCAACTAAGCAACATCTCTCAGCCTGCTCCATACCAGGCTAAAGACATAGTTTAGCATAGTGTTATGGACTGAGAGTTCATGAAATTCATGTTCAATGAAAATCAAAACCTCAGAAAAGGGACTTTTTTTAGCAAATCTAAATTTTTTGCATGCTAAATTATACTAAATTAATGTGAAATAAAATATACAATATATAAATGATGTAATTCATCACCATTTTTTATTGCCTGTGATAGGATTTTTTTAGCAAATCTAATGTTGGTACATTCTTAGTTATCCTGTTGTTTAAATTAGTCTGATATGTTTGTTACAAAATGGTAAAACCTTAAAAGCTATACTATCTGTTAAAAATAGCAAGAATCCACTATATAATGAAATGCTGAAGTCTGTGTGTGTGTCACCTGTCCCTCAAAGCAATCTTATTAGTCAGTTATACTTTGGTGTGATTGGTTGGTTAGTTAGGCTTTGGTTATGCAATCAAAAGAGGAAATGTGGTATTGAGATGCACAAGGAGAAGTAAAGGTATATGAGGTATGCTGAGAGACACCTTCAATGACGGGAAGTATAAAAGTGGACAGGGGGCAAGCAAGGTGCCTTGAAATAGAAGAAACTGAGAAAAGTGGTTTTATGAGAATGTGCTAGAGAAAAGGAGTGCCAATGAAGTGATGTGGCAAAAGTGTAAGATGTATGCTGACAGAGATGCCTTCAAAGACTGTAAGTATAAAATGAAACGGGATGCAAGAAAGGCACCTTCAAAATAATGAGTCTGAGAAGCGGGTTTTATGGGAATGCATTTGAGAGGGTTAATGGCAGTGAAGAGACATTCACACACACGTGAATACAGAGGAAATGTACTCACCTAAGTTAAACTAACCAACCAGATTATTCAAAGTGACTGGACTCAGAGGCTTTAGTGTTTTATTATACATTAGATATATATTTTCTATATATAGATTTAGACTCTTTGCTGTGACATTTCAAAATGTGGTAAGGTGCAGGCTGTTTGTTTAATTCTCCTTGAGATCTGTCCAGAACTTGACTGGAGTCCACCTATGTGAAAATGAATTGATCAGATATAATTTAGAAAGGCACACGCCTATGTATGTAAGGTCTCACAATTTACACTACGTGCCAGGATAAAAACTAATCTATGAATTCCAAAGAGCTCTCTATAGACCTCCGTCATGATAGTTTTTATGGGTATATTGTCTAATAGTAAAGAAATATATTGTATATATTAAATAGATTCCATTGCACTTTGGTGATGGATTGAATATGACTTCTCCATTATACTTTTAATAACCCACATTGTTCTCTTTTCACTAGTGAGAAATTAAAAAAGCAAAATATTTTGAGTATTCCACGTAAAATAGAAACACTCATTACCAAACACAATTTGGTCGATCATCCACAATGAAGCATGGACTCCACAAGACCTCTGAGACCTCAATGACAAGGCCTATCTAGTATCTCATGTTAGCAGCACATCCTTTAACTAGTAAGACTTTTCTACATTAACGGTTTTATCAGTGATAGGAAAATAGACTTTCTTACATTGAGAGAAACATGGTAGAGCTTTGATGGTGGGGCAGTGTTAACAGAAGCAGCACCACTGAATTATAATTTTGTTCACTGAGTTGGGCAAGGTAAAAAATGTGGTGGTTTAGTGAGTATGTTCTTTGGCTGATTAAACTGTAAAGGTTACGGTTTTGGTACTTTCATGTCTTTCAAGTATCTTGCCGTGGTTATTCAAGAAGTGCTACAATCTCTCGTATTGACAGTTTATAGATATCCAAAATATGAAGCGTTTTTTATTGAGAAATTCTCAGACTTTAGATTAGTAGTAACTTTCTCAAATTAAATAAGGAAAACACAGAAATGTTATTGGTTGGCAAATAGTAAGGGAATTAGAAATAAACTAGATAAAAACCAAGATCCTGGCCTTCAATTACCTCTTGGGCTTAGCCATCAGCAATATGTCTGTCTGTGGAGAGAATACTGACCTTGTCGAGAGGTTTATTTACTTTGGCAGCAACATTCATGTCTCTGGTGACTCTTCCTATGAAGTCAGTAGACGGATTTTGAGAGCATGGGGGGTCATGAGGTCACTGGAAAGGGGTGTGTGGCACTCCCAATGTCTCTGCAAAAGGACAAAAGTCCAACTCTTTGGAGTCCTGGTGCTTCCTGTTTTGTTATACGGTTGTGAGACATGGACGCTATCTAGTGACGTGAGACAAAGACGGAACTTCTTCGGTCCTGAATGAAGCACATTATCTGCATTGTGGGGGAATGTCAGTTATGGTACTATGGTACAATGTGATGCAATTCCCCAAAGGTGATCTGGCTCACAGGATCCTCATTGTTGAGACTGGACCAGTCTAAGAGGACGCCCATGTAACACCTGTCAGTGTCAGATTGATGGTCATTTCCAGAGGGTGGAACTGGAGCACGTGTCTGCCTGGGAGTTGCCAACCAGGATCCCAAGCTGCTTTGTTATGTGGTGGGTGTGACACTCCAGGTCATAATCTTAGATCTTGTAATGGTGGTCCACTTATAATTCCATGAGCCAAATGGTGAGGTGGCATTTTGCTGTTATGCAACTTATAAAATCAGAATACTTTACCAATAGAGATACGCCAAGCTAATACTGTGGAACAGTTTAAAAAACTGCTAACAACCCATTTATTGAATTTGGCTTTTTCATAGCTACATTTTAGTTCTTAGTAGAATATTTAGGCACAGAATATCATACTGTTCACAGATTTACAATCTATACTAAGTTCTACTTTGCTCTGATTTCTTTTGCAGTTCTTCTGTGGTGGTGTTTTACACTTGCACCCTGCCAAATACTCTTAGGTGTACACATGCACGTAAATCAGGGGTTCATAAACTTTTTAAGAATGCCACTCGTTTTTGTTTATAAAATTTCTTGTCTCACTTTATGGCTCCAAAAGGATCACTCTCTTTAGTGTTAATGATTACCCTATTTTCATAATAAATTTGGCTACTTAGCTGGATGTTTATCACATAACTTAAATAACCATTGACTTAAATAATCCTTTGAATTTCGGTGTCTTTTTCATGTCCTATCAAACTTTACAATGGTGCCAAAACAGTGCTTACCCACACAATGCTACCAACCTCATCCTGGCTACATTAGTAGGCATGTTCAAACACTTGGGATGTAACACCATTAGAGCTAGTGAGCCAGTCAGTCTTATGATTATATCAGTCCACAAATGAAGGACCTGTTCTTGTTGTTCTAATTCTAATTCATATTTGTGGCATTGGCCACCTCTCCTGTTTAATTTTCAGTCTCTCTGTCTTTAAAACTGAAAGAATAAGATTACTCCAGATTTCTATGCACAGCATTTACCTTTCTGCCTAGTCATAGAATGCTAACTACTACTATAAACTAAACTGCTATACTGAAATATCCATCCATCCATCCATTGTCCAACCCGCTGAATCCGAACACAGGGTCGCGGGGGTCTGCTGGAGCCAATCCCAGCCAACACAGGGCACAAGGCAGGAAACAATCCTGGGCAGGGTGCCAACCCACCGCAGGACATACTGAAATATGATTATTAATAAATTAAAACTTTAAAATGTTTTTATAAATTGTAGAGATACTATCGGATTCTTCAAGACTGATCAATTTTTCTGGAATAGAAATAGGTAGAAAGTGAGGAAAATTGGGTAATTTCCATTTAGCAAAGTTTCTAACTTGAAAGTAGTGGAAAAATTGTATTGAAAAGTTAAATTTGAATCTTAATTCCTCATAAAATACAAAAATATTATGTTCTCTAAATGTTTCAATGCCAGACATTTTCCAAGCATTAAATATTTTGTATATTTGTGGGGGTGGAAAAAACTGGTTGTCATGTAGAGGTGCAACAGATAAGAGATTCTCTGTTCTAAAGTGATTCCAACATTGGTTTCATATTCTGAGTGAATGAAGGACAATTGTATTATTAGTGTATTGACAATAGTTTGTATTTACTGGAGCACAGACCAGAGAATATAAAGAAGTAAAGCAAGATTTTAATTCTATTATAGACCAGGTTTGTGTCTGTTCATCAATTTGTGTCAATGTCCAGGGGCCTCATATATAACGCCGTGCGTAGAATTCACACTATAACATGGCGTAAGCACAAAAGCGGGAATGTGCGTACACACAGAAAAATCCAGATGCAGGAATCTGTACGTACGCAAACTTCCATGTTCTTCCGCTACGTAAATCCCGATCAGCGTGAAAAGTAACGCATGTGCGTTACTTCTGTCCCTTCTGTCCCGCCCCAACTCCTCCCAGAATTATGCCTCTTTGAATACGCAAATCAATATAAATAGCCTTCTGTGAAAAGACAATGGGAAAAGCACGGGGGAAAATATAAGAATTTCAGCGAATACCAAGTGGAGGCAAAGGAAAAACATACTATTTGTTGGTTTAAACAGTGGTATAATCTACAAAAGGAAGTTGATCGAGTGACAGAGTGTCGGAGAAACTCGAAAGCTCAAGTTCACAAATTCGCACAATGCCCGAAATAAAAAAGAAGTCACATATCAAAGTCGCTGTGAAAAGGCGAGTCGTAGCCCACCGTCTGAGTGTCATATGAAAGCTTATTAGGGTACAGACAAAAAAAATAGGCACACAGTGGGAAAAAAGCACGAAATGTCAACTTTAATCTCGAAATTTCCACTTTAATCACGTAGTTTATTTTTCCATTAAAGTAGAACATCATAAACTTCATCTTAAAATCGTTTAATTTACTAGTTTCTCAAATCCCATTGTAACTAAAGTAGCACGTCAAATGCTTTGTTCTGTATTTGATCTTTTATGTGCTCTGTGTGTGAATCACTACCTGCTTCTTAAACGGGCTTTCTCTTTCTCCGACAGGACACATAATCCATTACATTCGTGATATTACAGCTCTCTGAATAATTAAAATACTGAGATGTATACGTAATATCTTTTTCATGATGATAGGAATGAAAGCATGTTATTAAACATGGAAACACGGTGGCGCAGTGCTTGTGCATGTCTCACGCAAGAGGCTTGCTGCACCATGCGTGACCTTCAATGAAGTAATTTATTACAGAAGTACTGTCTCTTTCAAACGTACTAACCTCCAATTCCTGTCCTTACTTTTCTTTCTCCAAATACCCAATCGCCACACAATCAGCTCTGTAATAGACATGAACCCATTTGTAAGCTTAGAACGACGATTCTTCCAAACTTTTAAGGAAAATTGAAATATCTTCGTAGTAGATGTTTAATTATTCTACCCGTCTATCCTTCCAGTGTCGCGTCAGCACCAGCAAGAATACAACGCAATGCAGGAACAATCCCTGAACTAGCTAGTGCTGCAGCACCATGTCGTCACATGTTAAATTATTAAGCAATACAGATTATTTAAATGAAGTTAAAGTTTTATCTGTATAATATAATCAACATATTTTGCTGCATTTCATCTTAAAAATGAATACCGTCATCATATGTAAATACGCGCTTTATAAAGTGGTGCAGGTTGTGCAATATTATAACTGTAGTGCAAGTTTACAGTGGGGTAATTGTACTTATAAGTACAAACAGTTCTACAAGGAGCACTTGATGGACTGATTGAGTGCGTTTAGAGTTCTTGGGTTGAAACTTTTTCTAAACCGCTGTAACCCCCTTGCAACACCCTTCCGTTATCGGTATGCAAGGTCCTGAGCTCTTTTATAATGGTGTCGCCACCTCTATTGTGGGAAGGTACACTTTCACCCACCTTCAACCTTATAATCAATAATCAAATCAGTTACTCAAATATATAAACAAAACTCTCTTTACTAAATTGAAAGTGAAACAGTTTTTTTTTTTTAAATTGATCATTTACAATATATACACTATACATAAAACACAAGCAGTAACTTATTTATAACCCGATATATATACAGTACATTGGTACCGACACTATTGGTGAGCTCACCCGGACATATTTCCACAGTCAATGAATATTACTCAATCCGTTGGGGGCCCCAAACGTAGCTCGGGTGCGTAGTGGCCAAACAAAAAAACAGAAACTGGCCCCTTCACTTGAGAATTTACTCAAGCCACTTTAAAACAAATAAACAAAAAAAACACACCGACCTTGGTTTTGTATATTCCTCCTTCTCCCTCTCTCTCAAGCACCCTCTTTACTCACTGATCACCATTTCTGCCTTGTGTCCTGCCTGCCGTCTTTCCCTTTATCAACCAACTCTTCTTTGTGTTTTAGCCGTTTGCTACATTTAACACCCTCTTTCTTTCTCTCTCTGTCTTGTTTCGGCGTTTTGCCTCAACCTGCCTCTCTTTTCTCTTTCGTTCTAGTCGTCTTGTTTCGCCGTTTTGCCTCAACCTGCCTCTCTTTTCTCTTTCGTTCTATTTGTCTTGTTTCGGCGTGCTGCCTCAACTCCGACTTTCTCGTTCTGTCTTGTTTCAGCTTGCTGCCTCAACCGTGACTCCTTCTAGTTCTTTCTCCGTCTTGTTTCAGCGTTGTGCTTCAACTGTGACTCTCTTTTCTCTTTCTGTCCGTCTAACTTCGGCGTGCTGCCTCAAATGCGTCTCTCTTTCTTTCTTTCGTCTAGGCGTTTTGCCTGAAACTCTCTTTCCTCTATTCGTTTAGGCGTTTTGCCTGAACTCTCTTTTCTTCTCTTCCTCTCTCACACTCCCCTCTTCTCCTTTTCGTACCTTCTTTTTTTTTTTTACTATCTTGCAACCCGGTCTTTTTTTTTTCTCTGGCCAATCCGAGGACACCTACGTATACCTCCTCAACTTCAATAAACTTTATTTACACAAAACTCGCAGTTATAATATAGATTCCTTTTTTGAAACCTGACCCAGGTTACACCGAGAAGTCCGTACAGGCAGGCAGCGTCTGCTTCATGCTGTATACCGATAATTCTCTTTCCAATTAGCTGCTGCTGTGATTCTCCAGTCAGATACTGTGATATAAATACTCCGAGTGGTGCAGTGAAAGTAATATGGAAAAAGATGATCTGCTGTGGCAACCCTTAACGGGAGCAGCTGAAAGAAGAAGAAGATGCATTGAGAGTAACAACGCTAAAGCAGTTATGGTACAGTATTTGGAATACTATGGCTATTCCCTGGACCATTATGTTGCTGCAGGTTAATTACAATCAGATGCATTACACTGATAAACAATATGCAGTTAGTTTCAGTGTATTTATAAAGCCGCATCAGGAATGTGGATCTAAGAAAGAAAGGGTGACCACACAGGAACAGTAGCACTGCTTTGACGCTGGATGCCACCAGTCTGCGTACGCCAGGGTATGAGGTACCGTGGAAATGTGCGTGGCTTTACGCGAAGTTTAGGTTTTATACATCGCAATTTGAGCATGGAAACGTTCGTACGCAACATTTCTGTGAGTACGCACCGTTTATACATTAGGCCCCAGGTCTTTACGGCCTGTATATTTGCTGCCCAATAATAAAATTAAAAGTTAGGTAGTGTCATGCCCACTTTTGCTTTAGGTCATTGTATAGTTGCCCTTTGGATGTGTGGATATTTTGAATTCCAAATAAATTAGGTTATTATTGAATCTATTTTCTTAAAAAAAAGATTTATTAATGTATATGGGGATGATTTGAAAAAGAAAAAGAAGCTTGGGAAAGATGTTCATCTTAACAGTGTTGATTCTCCCTGCAAATGTGAGATGGAGAGTGGGCCATCTATTCACATCTTCTTTAATTTTTTCCATGCAGACAGCAAAACTTTGTTGAAAAAGAGCTTCATATTTTCTTGTGATGTTTAACCCTAGATATTTAAACTAACCTGCTTAGATAAATGGGAAAGTATCCAGTCTAGTATTGTGTGCTAGAGAGTTCACTGGAAAAAGCACACTTCTATTCAGATTAATTTTGAGTCCAGATATCTTTTGAAAATCTGCCGTTGCTTTTAATGACGGAATCAGTGCTGGCACGGAATTTTGTGGGTCAAATTTAAAGAGTACCATATCATCTGCATATAATAATAGTTTCGGTTCAAGTCCTTCTCTAAAAATCCCCTTTATCTCTGATGCATTTCGAAAGTAAACAGCCAATGGCTCAATGGGGATTGCAAAGAGCAATGGTGATAGGGGACATCCTTGTCAAGTACTGCATTCTAGTTTGAAGTAGTCTGAAATAATGTTGTTAATACAAACTGAGGCATCTGCACTGGTATGCAATAGTTTGATGTATACACATACTGCATGTTTGGGCTGAACCCAAATTTGTGCGATGTGTGAATAGGTGCACTTGTTAAAAAAAAAAAGAAAAAAAAAGTGACTTCTAATGCTCCTGTTAAAGACCACACTTTATTTTCTTATGTGGCAGTAAACAGTATCCTAAGTAGCTTTAACAGGATACATTGCTGATTGTGACTTTTTCTGTGTTTCTTATAATTAAAAGTCATTGTAGTTGAGCTTTTTGTGCATGTCCCTGTTACACAGACTATTGTAACTAAGTAAAAACTTATATTATCCCTGAGGGCCCATTTACACTTGAGTATTGTAAATTTCCTGCATTCGTATGGGTTTCTTCAAGTTTTTTAATGGATTATGCTAATTATTTTCAGGCTTTTTTGGCAGTGTTTTTCAGTTTTTTTCAAGCATATTTCCTGTGTTTTCAAAGATGTTTTATATAAAGAAAATATGATTGACATCATTTCCATTCTGACATTTGTGAGATGCTGTTATGTTGTGAAGTGATTGTTGTCTTTTCAGAATGTCTTTCTATATTGTTAGTGCTTTTAATCCTTGCAGTCACAGAACTGAAGAGGAAGTATTGTCAGCTTTGTGAGCACACATATTAGGTTCATCCTTTTGAGCAAAGGGTGTTGAAAGGACAATTCTGGACTCCAAATTATTTTGGAACACATATTGCCTGGTGTTGTTGGTACAACATCATGCAAGTGCGTGAACAGGTTTTGTAATAAATGAGGAAGAGGAAGAGGTTAAGCATGTGCATAGTGTGTAATCAACTCCTAAGAACTGAACATATGTTGTCTTCATATATATATACTCCTGCATGTGCTGAGGGCTAAATTTAATGTGCCCAGTTTAGGTTCACTGGGAGCCAGTGATTATCACTGCAGTATTGGGTGTAAATAAAAAAAAATGCGATTGACACTCAGGATTCTTTCACTCAGCCTAGCAGAAAAGAGTGTGCTGTATGCAATCCAATAAGCAGAAACATATTAATAAAGTGTCAATTTAGTTTTAATTCAGTTGCTTGATAAACACATTTTGAAACAGTGTGATCTTGTGGCCCAGTGACCAGTGCTGCATTGGATTGGGGATGGAAAAAGGAGAGGAATGTTATTTAGTTTATGAAAGAGTAAACATATTTTCTTAATTGAAAAATATCACTGTCACATTTCCAGCATTCAGTGTTAAACAGGTAATTATACCCAGATAAATACACTCAAAAATACCAAAGAAATGCATGGGCAGAACATGCAAGCCCTATACAGTTGGCTCTGTAAAGAAGGAATGCCAGTTCTGTGTTACCATTCTTTTCTATACAGTATGTTATAATATTGGTACTAAAGTTTATCCTGATTAACACTAAATGTATACCTATAACTTTAGATTAATTTTTGTCATTTGAGTGCAAGCTATGTATCATAATCTATCACATAATAACTGTTACTAGAAGACCAACACATGCTTGTGTGGCTTTTTTTTAGTTTCAATGAGTTGTTTCACTCCTTATTCATCCAATAAGAAGAAGAAGCAAAGGCTTTCTGTAAAGGCTTTTCCAAAATGCTGGTTGTCTGTGGCAGGATATAAACTTAAATCCTCGAATTTTTGTTGGGTAGTTGGAAAATTAGGAAGAGGAATTTAAGGCATTTAGGGCTTGCTTTGAATTTTGACTCTGCTTCACAGAGATTCTCTTTGTGCTGAGTGTCCTTGTTTCTTTATTTTCTACTTTTGTCCTAGTATGGTATCCACCTTAGGCAGTTTGGTCTTGATTTCATTTTCTATCCTTATTTTGACATTGGGGCGATGCAGATTTTACATAGATATATTTTTCTTTCTGTTTCATCCTTCAGTTTGCAAGCACAGTATACCATCAGTTTTATTTGTTTCTATGCCTGTTATATATCCTCACAATATTTAATCAAAAATACTCCAGTGCTAGGTTTCTGCCAAATTGCTGAACTGGTTACCATGTAATTTATAACATTGGCATTTCTTGAGTTATATATTTAATACTATGCATATTATGCAGCAGACTGAAGCACTTATCAATTGTGTGGGGCCAAGTATGTGCACAGGGAGGCAACTGGTTGACAGCAAACTCTCTAGAAGCATCCTGTCTATTCCACGGCTTTCATGGCCCATGTTATTAAACACAAGTGCCTTGAGGGGCGAGGGTCCGCTGTTCTGGCAGCATGAGGTGGTAGTGAGGAGTCCTGATGATTCACGGGTGGGAAAAAGGATCATGAAGAGGCAGCCACAAATCATCAGGAGCACAATGAAAAATGGCTGGCAATCATACAAAGTGTTTTCCAGTGTTTATCAGCACATTTGTTGATTTGGTGACGTTTGGTTGGGTAATTAACAGCAGGGAGGTCTACATAGATGTGCTATGTTAGCATTAACATGAATAATTTGTGAAAATCATTGAAAACCCCTATAATATATTGTAACAGTCATTTATAGAATGTGTTTTTTTATTGTGTATTGTGTGTGTGTGTGTGTGTGTGTATAATCCACCAATGTCTATCCATCCCACTTCATGACAGCTGTAAGCCTATTCCAGCAAGCATCAGGATGCCAGCCCATGTCAGTGACCATGATGTTTTTCTCTTTGTCATGTCTCGTCATCAGCAATGCTAATTTTACTTATTTTAACAGGAAGTTCCAAGGTGTGAACCTGTTTATATTTTTTGATTATACGTGACTCCAAAAATAAATCAGATTTTACTGAATTCCATTCCTAAACCTCTAAAGAAAATATCCATAAGGTTAAACAGAGACTTCAGTCTTGCGCAATAAATGAAAAGATGGAATATGGATTCTCTTTTTGCAGAAAATAGATACATGGTTATGGCAGCTTTAATTGTATTCAGAAAGAGTTGGTGGCCAAAGCTGAGTGTACAAGCCTCCATTTCAGGTCTCCTAGTTTTTTTTCCCCACAGTGGAAGTTTATAAAAACGCCCCCCATGCTGATCTGATTGTTGGGATAGCCTATAATTCTTCCCTTCATTGAGTATCTGGTAAATCTTTCAACAAATGGTCACCTTAACACAAAGTTTGTACAGGTCTTTTTCATGTGAATAACTAAAGTTCTTTCTCCACTAGACTGCGGAATTTAAGAATATGACTTGGTCTGCCTGTGCTGCATGGAACATTTGGCTTCACATTAAGGGTCATGTCTGATGTATCTGACTCTAAGGGCGCCTCACCTCTAAGATACTTAGCACAGCGCTGCCTTCAAGTGACTTAGGAAAAGCTCAAGCAGGCATTCTGACCTGATACCTAAAATTGCAGTGAGTTGGGTAGGAGTATGGCAGGACCCTGTGTTCACATTGATGAGGTTTCTTATTGTTAAAACCTTTTTACTAGCAAGAACTGAAATAAAACGTTCTGAGAGTATTAACGGACATGTCAGCACATTATTCCAAACAAGAGGATCTATCTATCTATCTATCTATCTATCTATCTATCTATCTATCTATCTATCTATCTATCTATCTATCTATCTATCTATCTATCTATCTATTGTCATAAAAACGAGACATGCCCAGATAAAGGTTGGGGGCAGCCACCCGTATAATATGGTATCCTGGCTGCAAAATAGTTTTTGTAGCAATAAACAGCACAGATGTGCATACATTTGAGTCCAGAATAAGACTGACAAATAGGGGAAAGGGGAAGGCTTTTAAAGGCGAAGACAGGAAGTGAGGTCATAAGGATCGGCCCATGTCCTTTAGCCATTGGTTCCTGCCCGGACGTGACATCACAGGGGCCGGAGCCAGTAAGGTCTCCTTCCATTGGCTCGGTCCTGGAAGTGACGTCAAGAGAGGCAGATGGAATCTCCTGGGAATGGTCTACAGGGAAGAGAGAAAAAGAGAGAGAGAGAGAAAGAGAAAGAGAAAGAGAGAGACTCTGCCACCTCCCGGCCTGTCTCAGAACTGCCATCACTCAAGCCCTTTAGCTGCCTCCCATGCGCACGTGTGTGACACTATCTGTAACCATTTAAAGCGTAAATCACAGTGAAAGACTGATTATTGATTTTATTTGCTGTGCACTTCAGCATATAAAACATCATAAATATTAAATGCAATTACTTATTAGGATTATTTTAATTAAGTAAGTAGTTCTGACATTTCTCAAATTGCTGTCATATTATGTGACCTTTTCTGTTTCAGGTTTTTTTGCCACTAAAATAGTCCTAACCTTGACATATTTCAATCTTTTATTTATTATTTTATAATTTTTCATATTAATTGGGTGAGTTGCATTAAGGATGGCTACTGTTAAATGAGCATTGCTGCATCTCTTACTCAACTTTTATGTGTTGGAATTCCTTTAAAAATGTTTTTAGAAATGCTAGCTGCTTAATGAATGGTAAAATATGTATATTTAATTCAGTGCAAGGAAAAGGCAAATTGCTTTCTGCTCTGAATATAATTGCTATTTTTGGATATAATTCTGACTTTTTATAACTCCCAAAAGATAGTTATTTGATAGAGCTATAGTCTCAATTATTTTGTTAGACAGTAGTAAATTCTCATTTGAAGTCTGGCATTTTGTTTTTAATTTAAGTCTGTTCAAGGCTGATTTGCTAATCTAACCTGTGTCCTTGTACATCTAAAGTATGACTCTGTAAGACTTCAAGTTATTGTTCATAAATCACATTGAATCTTCTGGCTTTGTGTATGTGAATGGTCTTACAATATCAGGTTCACAGCAAGCTTTTTGGAGATGGAAAATTTGCAGGCCATCATTTTCTTAAAGAAAAGTAAAAAAATTTGATCACAAGTAAATTTACTTGCAGACTTAGGTACTTTCTGTCAGTAGAGGTAAGGGTAAAATACACTATTTTAAAACTGAAATTTTACAGTTAAACACCAAAAAGTAAATGTTAATTTTAAAATAAACAAATCTAAATATTTTTAGTCGGTTCTGCTAGGTTGGTGGATTTACAAGGAGGTGCCACAAACAGAAGGGACAGAAGGTAGACAGACAATAGGAAACAGACCCTGTATGTTCTATGTCTAGCTAGAGGACCCTGCAAGGGTAGCAACATGGGCAAGAAGCCATTAACAAACTATGCACCTTGTAACTTTATAGAGTGCCCTGGAAATAATTACTCTTTGAGGGAAAAAAAAGACATCTTATGGGGAAAGGACTGAGGTTAGCTTTCCCAAAACTGAAGATTGCAGTTCAAGGCTTCCAGGGAAAGCTTTAAAGGTCATTGTCATGCACAACAGTGAGAGAGACACAGTAAGTGTCTGGCCCTTTAAAAGGTTACTGGGACTTACATATGCAGGACTATTGGGGACTTCCAAAGGAAACTGAGTATTAAACCTCTGGAATTCCTGAAGTCATTCCTGACCATAGATGTTCCCCAAGAATTGAGTTTAAAGCCACCTTAAAAACTTATTTAGAAGTCTTTAGAATGTGGAGTTAATATGTGACTTTGGGGCAAATGCTTAACTGGTGGAACCAAGTCAAGGCAGAGGGAGAGCAAAAGAGAAAGAGAGGGATAAATGAAGGAAATCAAGGGGGTGTTTGGTCAGTTTATTGAGTTGACGAATCAACCCACTGGAGGGAGGTCTAGCAACTGTGCAAACAGGTCCTGCTACACAGCAGAATTTTTTCTGTTCTCACAGTTTATACTCCCTTCTGTTTAACCCTGCATTGTGTTTACACTTTATTTTTACACACCTTTGTTTTAATTTGGTTCCCTTGGCTTTATTATGGGATGCTAATGGGTGACCTCCACAGTTAAAAAAGAAACTTTGATAAAGCTGTTTCATGGACTAATTCTTCTTTGTTAATAAATATCAATAACAATATATAAATATAATAATATGAAATAAATTTCAACAACATATAATTTACTTCACTATTTTTTACAAAATTTTACATTTTTGTGCTCATAATGAGGCCTAGTTTTAGCACAGTTTTCTGACTGATTGACCGTTAAAGACCCCTTCACTAATGCAACATCCACTGGATTACTTACTGTATGAAGTTGGTGTAATATTTCCATACAGAGCATCATCAGGAAACCATTTGCTATGGGTACAAAAACCTTTACAATCACTTTAGGATTATTATCTTGCCGTTACTGGTGTTTGTTATACATAAAGGATTTTCTTTATCTGATTTGTGTGGAATGATGTGCAAAGCAAGCTGTGCACTGCTTGTTTTTATGCTTTGTTCTAATTTATACCTACAGGAATTAAACAAAATGGATAAACTAATTGGGTTTGATTTTAGAATTTTTTTGATTTTAAGAAAAGTTTGTGAGCATTTGTCTTTCTCATCTATTGATTCTATAGTCCCACATTCTTGTATAACATTTTTTAAATTTAAATACACAGAAATAGATCACTTCATTAGTAAAACATAATATTTCCTGCGACTATAGTCAGGAATTCCACTGTTTTAGCTGTCTGCTAACAGTCCAAGTACTGACATAACTTAAACAGATATTGATCTTTCAAGGATGTTAGCTAATTTAAGTAATCAGTCCAGTCATCCCAAACTTGAATTACACCTCTTCGTGAATGTGGACAATTTGATGTTTATGGCTTGAGTTCAAGTTTTAAACACTTTATTTTGCAGTTGCCTTATGTTTCAGATCATTAAATTACACAGTGAGAAAGTGTGAGTAGCTGTATCTTGCCAAGTAAGCTATTTTTTTTGTCAGTGTTAACCCATCCATGTACTGTCATCCGCCAAATCACACTCAACTTTATTACAGGATAAAAGGTCAACATTAGGCAAAAGGAACAGATGAATTTATGTGTTTGTGAGTTATTTGTGACACTACTGGAAGATAATTCCCAGTATAACCAATAATATAATAAGTACCTCAATAATCTCGCCCCCTAGGGGTACAAGCCTTCCCTATAGTTTATTGTTCTATCTTCTGGTGTCCCGGGATTGACACCAAAGGGGAAGCTGCATTTCCTCCATTGAATAACAGAAGCACAATGCTATACATATGTATTTTTATTTTAAAGTATGGTTTGACAGCGTGCCTCCTTTACAAGTGATTGCTAGGATCAATGGCTAAACCAGGCTGGCATAATGAAGAGCCTGCATGAGAATGAGAGAGCTCTACAGTGACAGCAGGAGAGGTCCTTTATATACCAGTGTAGGTGCATTAGACCACTAGGTGGCAGTAAACTCTACATGTGAGGAATGCTCTGGCAAATTAACAAGCAGTGACACAAGCTTAAGTGTGTGTGTGTGTGTGTGTGTGTGTGTGTGTGTGTGTGTGTGTGTGTGTGTGTGTGACAGAGAGAGAAAGAGAGTAAAAGAAGCAGTGTGAAAGCAAGAATCTAATCCTCCCTGAACACTAGAGGGCAAGCATCCCAGATACTGGCAGGGAAGACTGTCTGTTTCCTTGTCTACAGAGTGTGGCTAGGAAGAGATAAAAAAAGAAAGCTTATAGTCTGAGAAGGAATTATTTAGGAATAGTGCTGCCTCTCATATAATTCAGAAAGCTCTTTAGCTGTCTTGGTGGCCTGGCCATTTAGGGATAACTAAAGGCTCAAGGATGCAAGGACTCTAGGAGCTACAAGAAGAAGTTCTTGTCTGGTGACAGAAGGCTGTCCACCATTTCAGCAGAGGAAGAGAGGCCATGGTAGGAGGGAGCTGAGAGAGATGGCAGATGAGAAAGGGTATTATTTGTGTGAGGGTACTGTTTTGGACTCGTTGACAAGCCCACCCTAGTCAAATAAATGAGAGTTCAAGAACTTTTAGGTAGACCCAGATAGGCATGACTGTTCTTCTTTCACTTTCTGTTTATTTGCACGTTTAGTTCTTTCACTTGTTTGCACTTCCCTGGAGTTCATATTTGTAATAAAAGTGGAGGGTTAAACACTCAAGGTTAAACATTATAAAATGTATGCTGCAAATATGAATACAACTCATTTTTGGCAAAAGGGGAAAGAGGAGTCACTTATCCATTTATAATCAATAAGAGTATAACGTCAGAAAAAAAAAAAGAGCCAAACGATTGATTGCCACACCTTTGGATAAAACTCACTCTTTATTTGATGCCCAATGCTCCTTGCCATTTTGCCTGTCAGCTGTTTGAATGATAACCCTAACCCTAACTTTACCCTGTTCGCTGGTTATACAAGTATGAACAGATATGTTTGTTATGATACTTTCTGGCTGTTTTTTCTGTTTTGTCTTCAGTTGCTTGTTTGGTAAAATTTAATAATTCTGCATAAAAAGTAATAAGCCAGATGTGGTCTTTCTTATCTAGCAATTACTTCCCTTTTTGTCACATCTTGGGGTGAGTAAAACAGTGCAAGTTTTTTAATGTGCATTCTGTGGGTTATTTCCTTCTCTGATTCTCTGGTTTATTTGATTTCATGGCTTGCATTGGGTTAAATTATAGTTTCAGTTTCTAATTAGTGAACAAGTGAATAAAAATATAGATATTTTTCCAGTCCATAATCATGACAGCTGATGAACAGAAAATGTATTAAACACTGCTTCCTACTAGTTATACCTATCTCATACAAAAAACAATTACACTTTCAATTGTGAAGAAGTCTGACAAAATGAAAGTTATCATTCTATTTTCTGGCTACAAGTAAAATACAACAATGCAATAGTGATGATATGGAGTGTCACGTATGTGCACTTGGGAATTACCTTAAGGGTTTAATTAACTAAATTAAGCAATTCCACCTCAGACTAAGTGGAGGTGTTGTCGCTAACTATTCTCTCTCTTCCATCCACAGTGACCCTGCCCCCTGAGCACGGAGAAAGCCAGATCCCTTTTGGAAGGGACACAATAAAAAGGAGCAGACCCGATGCACTCATTTACTCCTTAATCTTAGAAGTGGACGGAGCTCCTGCGCTACATGAAGCCTACCCATTTACGTATTTTGTAAAACAGAAGCAACATTTGGTTAGAAAGGCTGGATTGGTTTAATTTTTTTCTGCTGTGTCAAGCCATAATACCTTTGTTTTCCTGTCATTAAACGGAGTTACCAGGCTGGTGCTCCAACATTTACTGTGGGCTCCTCAAGTTTTCCTGACAGGACATAGTTCAATTACAGAACATGCATAACTGAGGTCATTGTAGCAGTTACAGTAAATATGGGAAAAAATAGTTTTTTGCACTTCATGCATAGCCATCCACCTATTTTCTGAACCCATTCAGCCTTATTCAGGGTTACATAGCACCATGTGCCATCATGGCAGCACCAGGTAGGAATCAAACCTGGACAAGCCACCAGACCCAGCTCACGCACACTTTCACACTTAATGCTTCATGATTAATCATCTACAAGACTGTTGCTTGTAAGTTATGTAATTTAGTTTCAATAAGGCTCTTCATCTAAACCATGGATGATTTGATGATACAGTATGTCTTCTTAAGAGTTAATTTTGTCAGAAACAGTGTAGCAGCATACTATTCGGTAATACATGTGTAGCAAAAATCTGTCCCTGTTTATAAAACTTGAGATCTGTATTTAGGTATAAGTGCCTTTTGTATGTTATTCATTGTTTTTGGGCTTTTGAATCTTACAAAGCAAAAAATAAACATTATAACCTTTTAAAATTCAAGAACCCTTTTGACTTGGTAGAAAGTGAAGCCTGGAGGCTAAAATTGCCCTGAATGACTACTTCCAAATAACAGATTGGGAAATGATGTGCAAGTCACATGGGGATAATACTGAGGGACTTAGTCACTGCATAAATGACTATATTAACTTTGTGTTGACACTCTGGTACTCTCAAAGACTGTGTGTCCAAATAACAATCTCTAGATTACTAAGGAACTAAAAGGCCTTCTGAATGAGAAAAAGAGACCTTAAAGGACACACATCGAGCGCTACAGAAAAATCTGAGTGAATGGACTGGGCATAATTACCGGACTCAGGCAAGCCAGGGCTCAGGTGCTAGGAGGGGCTGTGAACAAAGCTAATACCCTGAACCAATTTTTAAGAGATTTGCCCTCCAACTGCCACCTCCTTCCAATGATCAGTTTCCCCATATCACCTCTATTGCATTAACTCCCAGCACCTCTAACCATCAATATGTGATGTCTATAACTGAAAACCATGCAAGCAGACAACTGAGGAAGCTGCACACAGGAAAAGCAGATGGGGTCAGTCCTCATGTTCTTAAGGCCTGTGCTGACCAACTTTGTGGTGCCCTCTGTCACCTGTTTAGTCTGTCCCTAAGGCTTCTGAAAGTGCCAATGTTCTGGAAAACAATCCAACATTGTTCCTGTTACAACGAAGAAGGGACCTCTTCAACCTAAACACTATAGAGCAGTGACACCTATATCTCACATTGTGAAGATCTTTGAGAGGCTGATCCTGGACTGCTTGAATACTCGTGTAGTAGATCACCTGGACCAACTGCAGTTTGCAGTGTAGGATGCAATTATTCTATCTGCTCCACAAGGTTTATTCTCACCTGGACAAAGCTGGTACCACTGTGAGGATTATGTTTTTTTTATTTAATGGACTATCAGTCAGGCTAACCACAGCTTGTGAGAATCAAGGTTTGTGTTTCTGATAAGCTGTAGATGTGAGCAACACTGGAGCACTGCAAGGAACAGTCCTGTCTTCTTTCCTCTTAATTCTGTACACATCAGGCTATAAATAAAACAGCAGGTCATGTCACTTGCAGAAATTCTCAGATGATTCTGCAGTTATGGGATTGAATTGATAAGGGGGATAAGACAAAGTATAGGAGTCAGGTGTAGAACTTTGTTTCTTGATGCAGAAATAATTGCATGAAATATAAATTCACCAAACTAGTTATTAAGTTTTGCTGCACCAAACTGTGTCTTTGTCAGTCACTATCCAGTGCGTGGATGTAGAGGTGGTGCACTCCTACAAATACTTGAAGGTCCACATCAGTGACAAGCTGGACTGGTCTTGTAAAACACAAAATAAGAAAGGGGGCCTTTATACCATTGGCAATACACCTATATAATGCCTCACTGCCAAGTCAGAAGTTTTCTGTCTTTTTAATGTCCTTTCTTCTTAGTCATGCTGGTGTGTGTTCAGACCAGTATGTGTAAATTACATATATATAATTTATATATATAAATTGTCACAAGAATGAGTCGGAGACATCATAAAGAGTTGGGGCAGCCACCCGTATATTATTTTCTCGGCTGCAAAAGTAATTTTTTATAGTAGCACGATGTGCCTACAACAGAGTCCAAAACAACTGCCTTTACTGAGGCATTATGGCAGTTTTAAAGGCCCGGAGGGGAAATTAAGTCATCAGTGCAGGAACTGGAAGTGGTGTCCTCGTGCCCGGAAGTGATGTCATCATCGGGGCCAGAAACAGGCGGGATTTCCCAGGAAAAGTCTGCAAGGAACCATGAGAGATAATCAGTACACTCTGCCGCCCCCTGGCCTAGTGTAGAATTACTATTGTTTAGGCCCTTCAGCTGTTTCCTATGCGCATCGGGTTGGGCGGATCTGTCCGAGAGGTCTTGGACTTGAGAGAGAGCATCAGCATTGGCATGGAGAGAGCCCTTGTGGTGAACAAGCGAAAACTTATACAGTTGGAGGTCAAGAAACCACCTAGTGACCCATGGATTCGACTCTTTGTGGAGGGCCATCCACTGCAGAGGTGCATGGTCCGTCACCAGAGTAAATTCATGGCCCAAGAGGTAGTACCTCAACTGTGTTATCACCCATTTCATCGCAAGGACCTCTCATTCCACTGCCGCATATCTGGTGTCCCGGTCCAGCAGTTTCCGGCTCAGATACATGACGGGGTGTTCAACACCATCAACGCTTTGGCTCAACACGACACCCAGGCCTGTGTCCGAAGCATCTGTCTGAAGTATGAAAGGAAGCGAAAAGTTAGGTGCTTTCAATATGGGTGCTGACGTAAGGGCCTGTTTTAGGTCACAAAGTGCAGCATCTGTCTTGTCAGTCCACACCACGTGGTTGGGAGCCCTCTTCTTTGTTAAGTCTGTCAAGGGCTCAGCTCTCTTGGAGAACCGGGGTACAAACCGGCGGTAGTACCTGGCTAAACCGAGAAAGGCCTGCACTTGCTGCTTGGTTTTCGGATGGGGCCAACTTAATATGGCATTAACTTTAGAGCACTGTGGTTTCATGGTACTCTCACCCACTAGGCAGCCTAAATGTTTAGCTTCTTTTAACCTTAAAAAACATTTCTTTGGATTAATTCGAAGCCCAGCTTCACTCAGTGTTCACAATACCGTTTCAACCTGCCGCACATGATCCTGCCATGTGCTGGAATAGATGACCACGTCATCCAAATAAGCACAACTAAATGCATTATGGGGCCGGAGCTCTCTATCCACCAGACGCTGGAAAGTGGCTGGAGCCCCATGTAACCTGAATGGGAGGACCCAATACTGTCAGTGCCCACTAGGGGTGCTAAACACAGTTTTACCCTTCGCGGAGTCCGTTAAAGGAACTTGCCAGTACCCCTTATTCATGTCGTGTGGTCAAAAATTTTGCCTGTCCAAATTTCTCAAGGAGGTTGTCCACGCGAGGCATCAGATAGGCGTCAAACTGGGAGACTTGATTCAGTCAACTAAAGTCATTGCAAAACCTTCAACTCCCGTTGGGCTTATAGACCAAGACAATCGGACTGGACCAGGAACTACAACTTTTCTCAATCACACCCAGTTCCAGCATGCGCTTGATTTCAAGCTCCACCTCTGCCTTCTTTGCCTCGGGAAGACAATATGGGCGTTTTCGTATGATAACCCCGGGCTCTGTCACTATGTCGTGCGCAATCAGAGAGGTCCTTCTGAATTTCTCACTCACTACCTCTGGAACTGACAGGACAGCTGTTTCGAGCTCTCATCTCTGCCTAGCATTTAATTCAGGACTGAAGTTAAGGTTGTCGCTCTGAGCAAAGAAAGAGCGGGGCTGAGCGGAGGAGGGTTCTTCCACGGCTTCAGCAAGTTCACATGATATACCTGCTTACTCGGTCGATGATTGAGTTGTCTCACCAAATAATCGACGAGCCCTTTCCTCTCCTTAACTTCATACGGACCTTGCCAATTGGCAAATAATTTAGAATGAGAGGTAGGAACCAACACCATGACCCGATCCCCTGGTTGGAACTCCCGAAGAGTCGTGCCACAATCATAATAGTGGGCCTGTGCTGCTTGTATCTCCTCCATGTGACTTTTTAAAAGAGGCTGAATTTTCCCGAATCGATAGTGTAATTGCACGATATATTCTAGTATATTGGTAGAGGAAAGAGCCTCTCCTTCCCATACTTCTTTTAAAACCTCCAATATTCCTCGGGGTTGTCGTCCATATAAAAATTCAAAAGGCGAGAACCCCGTAGAGGCTTGTGGGACTTCCCAATAGACAAAGAGCACGAGGGGTTGGAGCTGGTACCAGTTCCTCCCGTTCTCGCTGACCACTTTATGCAGCATTTGCTTGAGAGTCTGATTAAACCTCTTGTCAAGACCGTCGGTTTGAGGATGATAAATCGCGGTCTTTAATTGCTTTATTTTAAGTAACTTGGCCGTTTCCTTGAACGTCTCCAAGGTAAAGGGCGTCCCTTGGTCTGTAAGGACTTCTTTAGGGATGCTGACACGCGCAAAGACCCCTACTAGTTCCTGTGCTATAGCTTTAGACATGGCAGAGCGCAGTGGAACTGCCTCTGGATATCGGGTGGCATAATCTACGAGGACTTGTATATATTTATGTCCTCAAGCTGAGGGCTCCAGAGGTCCTACTATATCGACCCTGATACGCTCGAAGGGGACATCAATCAAGGGAAAGGGAGCAATAGGAGCGCGGCCCCTCCTAGGAATTTGCTGTAATTGACAAGAGATGCAAAGAGATGCAAAAACGGCGAACCTCCTCGTTAATTCCTGGCCAATAAAATTGGAGCTTGATTTGCTCCAAAGTCTTTTTGGTGCCTAAATGACCTCCCAGGAGGTGGGCAAATGCCAACTCACAAACCTGCCGCCGTTAGGTTCATGGGATTAGCAACAACTTCATCACCCCACCCTCGTGTTCAGCTACACAATATAACAGATCGTTTTCTAGTACAAAGTGAGGGCCATGTGGCATGGGCTGAGTGCATTGGCCATTGACAAGTACCACTGCATTTTTTGCGAATTTCAGGGAGTCATCATTCCATTGCTCCTTCTTAAAAGATGCCGGGGTTTCTCTAAACTGAAAATGTATTTTGGAGAGAGGGTCCGGTCTGACCTCAACGGGCGGGGAATCCTCCCAGCTCATTGAGGCCTGGGTTGATGACATGTTCAACTGTGATGGCCCAGGAGTTTCCCCATCCTCCTCACGGCCTTCCGTAGTTCTCTCCTCCGGCTGGTTACACAGCGTGGAAGCAGCCTGAGTCAGGTTATTCCCTTCTATCACTAGGCCTACCAGAGCATGGGGAGCAGTTAACAGTACACCCCATTTATTGTCAGACCAGTCCCGCCCAAGAATCACAGGAGAAGGTGGGTGTGGGTGTACTGCCAATGGAAACTTTTTTACCGAGCCTTCGTAGCTAATGACACATATGGTGGTTTTATAGATATGGGTTTCCCCGTGTATACATTGCATACTGGTCTTTTTTTTCATCCACTGTCGCGGTAATACGTAACAGCAATCAACAATGGAGACTACTCCCGTATGACCAACAGCCAGGTAGTTCATAAGTGCACACAACTGATCTCTCCCCTTCCGCCCGCATTCCTCTGTGCCTCCAGGCGAGCAACCCACCCCGCACCCCGGGGACATCGGAACAGGCTACAGCTTATATGGAAGAGGCTTAAATTGTGGGACATAATCCCTATGGGGTCCACTAGAGGACCATTCTGCTCTCACAGATTGTAAGGCTGGTTTAATTGCCGTTAGGTGTTCTATTAACTCGTCCATTGAATGGAAGTCTCCCCAGACTGGCTGGGCAAAATTAGTAGGAAGACCTTAAGTCAAAATAAAGCAGGTCACCTGCTGCACAATTTGTATAGCACGTTGCTCAAATGGCCTACGCCATTGTGCCACTATCTCCCAAAGAGCATAAGATTATTCCCGGGCTGATCGTATTCCCAGGTTTGTAAAACTGTTACCTGCTGGTCTGGGGATTGTCCATATGTCTCTGGGACCTTAGCCCCAATGGGCGGCTCACCTCTCTCCTCTGAGAGAACATGATAAGCCCTTTTCGTTTCCTCCCCCAGGAACCAGCCCAAGCCTGTGGGTCTCCTCCACATTCTCCCTCTGTAGGACTAGGTGCTCATTTCCTATTGGTGGAAGCGAAGCCTACACCGCGTCAATCTGGACCACTGGGCACACCCCTCAACAAGAAACACGGCCCTGGTACTTTCCTACCTGAATACAGTCATATGAAAAAGTTTGGGAACCCCTCTCAGTAGGTATAATAATTTACATTCAACAAAAAAGATAACAGTGGTATGTCTTTCATTTCCTGGGAACATCTGAGTACTGGGGTGTTTTCCAAACAAAGATTTTTAGTGAAGCAGTATTTAGTTGTATGAAATTAAATCAAATGTTAAAAACTGGCTGTTCAGAAATGTGGGTCCCCTTGTAATTTTGCTGATTTGAATGCATGTAACTGCTCAATACTGATTACTTGCAACACCAAATTGATTGGATTAGCTCATTAAGCCTTGAACTTCATAAACAATCATTAGAAAAGGTATTTAAGGTGGTCAATTGCAAGTTGTGCTTCCCTTTGACTCTCCTCTGAAGAGTGACAGCATGGGCTCCTCAAAGCAACTCTCAAAAGATCTGAAAACAAAGATTGTTCAGTATCATGGTTTAGGGGAAGGCTACAAAAAGCTATCTCAGCGGTTTAAACTGTAAGGAATGTAATTAGGAAATGGAAGGCCACAGGCACAGTTGCTGTTAAACCGAGGTCTGGCAGGCCAAGAAAAATACAGGAGCAGCATATGCGCAGGATTGTGAGAATGGTTACAGACAACCCACAGATCACCTCCAAAGACCTGCAAGAACATCTTGCTGCAGATGGTGTATCTGTACATCATTCTACAATTCAGCGCAATTTGCACAAAGAACATCTGTATGGCAGAGTGATGAGAAAGAAGCCCTTTCTGCACTCACGTCACAAACAGAGTCGCTTGTTGTATGCAGATGCTCATTAGACAAGCCAGATTCATTTTGGAACAAATTGCTTTGGACTGATGAGACAAAAATTGACTTATTTGGTCATAACAAAAAACGCTTTGCATGGCGGAAGAAGAACACCGCATTCCAAGAAAAACACTTGCTACCTACTGTCAAATTTGGTGGAGGTTCCATCATGCTGTGGGTCTGTGTGGCTAGTTCAGGGACTGGGGCCCATGATAAAGTCGAGGGTCGGATGAATTCAACCCAATATCAACAAATTATTCAGGACAATGTTCAAGCATCAGTCACAAAGTTGAAATTTGTTATGATGCATATTGCATATTTTCAGTTAATTGAATAAATTCAATGTCACTGCTGAAATACTACTGTTTCCATAAGGCATGTCATATATTAAAAGAAAGTTGCTACTTTGAAAGCTCAGCCAATGATAAACAAAAATCCAAAGAATTAAGAGGGGTTCCCAAACTTTTTCATATGACTGTATAACCAAGGTTCCTTCCTGGTTTCTTCTGGGAAATAACAATCTTGCCGACTACGCCACTGTCACAAGAATGAGTCGGAGACATCATAAAGAGTTGGGGCAGCCACCCGTATGTTATTTTCTCGGCTGCAAAAGTCATTTTTTATATTAGCACGATGTGCCTACAACAGAGTCCAAAGCAGAACTGCCTGTACTGAGGCAAGATGGCAGTTTTAAAGGCCCTGAGGGGAAATGAAGTCATCGGTGTAGGAACTGGGAGTGGCGTCCTCGTGCGCGTAAGTGACGTCATCATTGGGGCTGGAAACAGGCGGGATTTCCCGGGAAAGATCTGCAAGGGACTGAGAGAGGGAGTCAGTACACTTTGCCGCCCCCTGGCCTGGCGTAGAATTACAATTGTTTAGGTCCTTCAGCTGTTTCGTATGTGCACGTATGTCAAAATATATATTATATATATATATATATATATATATATATATATATATATATATATATATATATATATATATATATATATATACACTAGGGGGCTCTGCACCCCTGCTCGCTTTGCTCGCCAGCCCCTGTGTTTGGTTAATCCATTCATCATCCAACCTGCTATATCCTAACTACAGGGTCACTGGGGTCTGCTGGAGCCAATCCCAGCCAACACAGGGCGCAAGGCAGGAAACAAACCCCGGGCAGGGTGCTAGCCCATCGCAGGGCTCACACACACACACCAAGCACACACTAGGGACAATTTGGAATCATCAATCCACCCAACCTACATGTCTTTGGACTGTGGGAAGAAGCACCCGGAGGAAAGTCACGCAGACATGGGGAGAACATGCAGGGAGGACCAGGGAAGCGAACCCAGGTCTCTTAACTGCGAGGCAGCAGCGCAACCCACTGCGTCACCGTGCCGCTGTTTGGTTAATCGGATATACAATTTTAAAAGCTTTTTTTTTCTTTGGAATTGTTTCAGTTTCATTAGTTGCACTTTTTACTTTAAAGGTTTATTAAAAACAATATTTGGAATTACCTTTTCTTCAAGATCGCATAGAATTTTGAATCCGTTTTTGGAGATACATTGTGACAATGCAATGTATAATCGCCCGTGAGTGAATATTGTTTCTGTTTCTCTAATAAATAATCCGACGTTTTCTAATGGTTGTCTCTGTGATTTGTTAATTGTCATAGCAAAAGCTATTCTCATGGTAAACTGTAAACATTTTAATACGAATGGCATATCACAATCTCTTTTGGTGTCTAATGTTATTCGTGGAATATATACATCACCTTTCTTGTCGCCTGTTAAAATTTGCATCGCTTCTCCGTCATCATAAATATACACCTGACCGAATTGTGTATTCTTTGAAATTAAACTTGTCATTGCTTTAACTGTTGTGGGATGACCTTGCTTTGTCCTGCTATTTTTTCAATTACAACTGGCTCTGATGATTAATTACCTTTTGTTTGCGCTAATGAGATCTTTACTATCTTTTTGATACTGTAGTGACTGACGTAATAAAGTCACAAAAGTTTTACTTGAACAATCGCCGAGTTCGTAACCCCAAACACAACTGTCTAGCATCCTCTCCAACCCCTCCTCCCCTGGGTCTTGCTTCCCTCTTACCGCATCAATCAGTACCCCGCTATCAGTCTTCCGTGCTGTACTCCGCCCCCTCAATCGGACCTATCCGTCACTTAAAACAAAAAAAGGCTTCTACCTGCTGGCGAGCTGCCTGTTCTGCTTGTCGCATGTCGTTGTTTTAAGAGCTGGGAGCACATGATGCGTGTCTGCCAAAAGCAATCCAACAACTGCTTTGTTAGATGTCTGTGGAATTGTTTTAAATGATGGCTCACTGACTTATCTCGCATGATGTTGTAAAAACAATAATTGTCCTTCATTTCCGGCCCGGGCGTGGTTAAATCTCTTTCTTGCAGGACGTATAACGCTGCTCCCGTTTATGAAGTTCTAATCTTTTAATTCTGAGCCCTATTGGACGTGCTTTGTTTTCAATTCCACTTGTTCCGGGCTGATTATCACTTTCCTTATTTTCTAAATTTGTACTCTCGTTCTATGTTCCCGTGAGACGTACCGTGGGAGGTCTCTTTCATCTCGTGGGTCTTTTAAATGTCTTCCGAGAAGATCACATATTGCCACTTTTGCTTTCCAGGACAGGATTTCTTTTTATTATATATATATACATATTATATACTGTATATATATATATATATATATATATATATATATATATATATATATATATATATATATATATATATATACAGTATATATATAAATATATATATACAGTATATATATATATATATATACAGTATATATATATATATATATATATATATATATATATATATATATATATATATATGTCATTTTTTGTTAAAGAGCTTCTCTAAAAAACAAATGTCCCCCTGGGAACAAATTAAGTTAGTTTGTTCTATCTATCAACATAGTGATACAATGGTTACCACTGGTATTGCCTCACTACTCCATTAGACTGAGTTCAAATCCTGGCCCTGTCATGACCTGTGTAGCATTTTCAAGTTCTGCATCTGCAAGGGCTTTTCGCAGGCACTTCATTTATTCCTTCATTGATAAAATGTATTTTGAGGTGTTATACATTCAGCACCTCATATTAATGAGTATTGGCATATGCATAATTGTGCCCTGTGATCAACAGTCTAGGGCTGGATCCTAGTCTGCTCCAGATGCTGCCATGAAACGTTCGTGAACCCTGTGACCCAGAAATGGAATAACCAGATTGGAAGGTGGATGAATGGATGGGTCTATTTATCCATGTCAGTATGCTTATTTCACAGTGCTTTTCTGTTCAACTTTTGTTTTTTTTGTTTTTTTAACATGTTACTTTGTGTTGTTGTATAATTACAAAGTAGATCTACTGTTAAGTCTGGTTTATACTTCATGCTCAGAACGCTTATGTGCATGCATCACGGCTGCCATGCATTCCCAGCATTCTTTTGATGGGTCTTAGAGTTGCAGTACCAGCAAAAATATAGGTGGTGTGTGTGTGTTCAAGTTTTGATTTGTGGTGTCAGCATCGTTGTTAATTATCAAGCTGCAATGGAGCTCCAACAGGATGAATCTGCGTGCTTTGATGTTTGATGAATGGATCTATGTGGTGAAGCAGATCGTCAAACTAAAATGTGGACATGCAAATGTATTCATGGTGCTTTTCTTCATCCATTTCTTGCATTGGCAATAGCATGCGTCGCATATTCCCCATCATAATAACGTGATACATTTAAAGGTCTCACATACCATTTTAAATGTTGATAACATTGAACAATATACAATAAAGGAATTGGCTTACCAGATTGACATGAAGCAAGGAGACATGGACAGAGAAAGTAGATGTTTTTATTGTGACTTTAAGTCTTGGTAGTAGTTAATTAGAACAACAACTTTTATGGCTATATAATTCAATACATTTTCTAAACATTTTTTTTATTTCCAGAGTCATTGGGCATCAGAGAACATCTGTCAGGATTGCCAGTTGCATTTGTGTATAATCTGTCTTTATCTGTTTTTACCTTTTATTTGATTCTTATTTTTATGCCTGGCAATCTCCCATTGTCCTCCAAGATTTCCGATAGGTTGCATCATCATGACACCCTCTTTGTACATGGTGTACCGTATAAAGTGAGTCCGAATGAACAGAATATGAGCAGAGATTGAGTATGCATGGTTTGTGATACCACAGTGGGCACTTTTTCCTATGAAAGGGACAAGGAAACAAACAGTTTGTGAGTTTTTCTGATTTATTAATAAAACCAGACTCTGCTAGTGTGATATCTCCTTTGCTACTATATAAAGTTATTTTTCTTGACTACTCAGTTATGCTTTTGCGTGCTTTTGCAACTTGTCTTTTAATTTCATTTTTTATTGTTAACTGGGAATTCCATTCTTTAAAGCAAATGATAATCCTTTTAACATTAAATAAGACTGAAATTAATTCTTGTTCATTCATTTATTTTGTTAAAATGCATCTCACTTAAATGTATGGTAAATTATTTGGGTTTTAAAAACAGGCTTCAGTCTCAGTTCATAAACAGAAAATCCAGATGTTTTGTAAACAATTCAAAATCTCATGGAAAATATGTAAACAGATAAGTAAATATGGTGAAGCCATACTCTTTATGTACCATAATCAAAGACGTTACACTAAAGTAAGATTTAAAACTCCATTAGGTGTCAGGTTTGGAAACATCTGGAAAGCAAATGTTATCCAGTTCAAAATTATTTATATGAAATATGCATATCACCAGTTTTAAACTATAGAAGCATAACTTTATAAGTCTTAAAAGTGTAGGAAGATTAATAGAAGTGGAAATGCGTGACCCAAAGAAAGCTATAAATGTGTCAGGAGTAGAATTGATTAAAAAAAAAAATGATCAGAAGTTTGGCACTAGAAAAAACAGCAACAGGGTTTATTGTTTAAATATAAATATTGGGATTACTCTGGAAAAATCAAACTTTCGGTGGAAAGTAAAATACAAGAGTTAAAATTTGCATTCTTTCACCAACGATTTATGTCAACTAATTATAACAAAATAGATGTTATTAAGGAAAGTAATATTCTGTTAATACATTTATTCTTCCACAACCATCCCTCTTCGTATAACATTAAGAACAAAAATACCTATTAACAATATACCACATACTTAATTTTGGTATAAAGTATTTGCAAAGCTGTTTTGATTTGGGATTTTCTATTTAGAACTTCTGTCCTTTAGTGTATTTAACTTGAACTCCATATCTGATGATTCCACAATTTAACCATGCTTCATCATAGAAAAAAATTATGGGCCTTTGCCAGGTTGAAAATAATTAGTTTGATCATACTAAGGCAATCCATAAAATCAAAACATGACAGTTTTTAAAAGTTAATGGAAAGTCTGCTTTTGAGAAACCGTTCATGGCTCTGTAGATTATTGTGAAATGTTGGTTAGTGTGCTGTTTCTTTTGGAAGCAATCTTACAATTTTACATTTGTTAATATAATTTATTATGTGCTTTTAATTTAAAATGGAGTCTATGCAAAGATTTGCAGACTTTACCAAATTGTCAGGGTTTCCATCATAATCATTTTACTCTAATTATAATGATTTAACTCTAACATATCCAATTATAGACATACTTACCAAAGCGGGACTTATAAATACCATTATAAAATAAGAATGTAAGTTTTACAGAGAAATACAACAAAATACCCTGAGACACGAGTTGATTTATATTTTTGCCTGTAAATAAATAGTTTTAATAGATAGATGGTTAGAGTATGTTAAATATGAAAAAAAAATACGGTAGTGAGGAAAAGGTGTTCCACTCATTCCCAAGTGTCCTTAACAAAGCTAAGAACTCTGTCTGTGATCAGCCATGGCACTACTAGAAGAAAATGGTTTGGGATCTATTTGATTATATTGTAGCTGTTTAATTCACTATTCTGTTATTTGAAAGAAGACTATGTTCTCAAGCAACCCTATAACAGGATTACTAGATTTAAAAATAAAAGAACATTATGTGTAAATATGCACAGTTTTCTGGACCTGTAATTGGAAATTTACTTTATAAAAAAATAACTATGTTTTTAGCTTTTTTATTTTTCTCTTTTGGTAAAGACTTATTATCAGATTTGAGGGTGTCATTGCATCGTGTTTTACTTCTTTGTTTTTATTCTCCGGATTAGTTTATTGTTTTTGGTGGGTAAATATCCTATTTTATTTTCTCCTTTCCTGTCATTGTCCAATTGGCAGTTTTAGTCCCCCTTTTTGTAAATGCTTTCACTAGGACAATTCACATTTCTTAGCCCCAGTCACAAATGATTAAACTAGTCTTTGCCAACTTAGTCTCTATTGTGGCTCTGTGTGTCTCCACAAATGCTTAGGTTTGTTTTCAATGCTTTCAGGTTCTTCTCAGTAAGCACTTGACTTGAGCCTGGGGCCCTCAGTCTTTTTATTTTTTCTGTTTTATTTTCTTGTTAAACACAATACTCTTCTCAAATGGTGTCACTCTTCTCTCATTAACATTGTCTTGAGGTTCTGGTATTCTGGACTTTTTGGTTTGTAGGTCAGATATGAAAAGTACATACAATGTGCTCCCTCCATTTTTAAAGACTAGCTTAGTAACCGAGATATTGATTGCAGCTTGGGAATAATTGACATAACCTCCACACTTAATGGGTACTGAGCAATACATACACAATTGACAAAGTACATTTTATGGGCAGTGGATGGCACAATATTACTCTTCTTCTTCCCAAAAGTCTACCTTCAATTGTCTGCATTCTATACAATGATCACAAGAAGAAAACTATCTCTCTATTATAAAAAAAAATCTTTTTATCCTTCGATGTGATGTGATCTTTTGAAGAGAGATCTTTTGAAGAGAGACAGAGAAACACTTTCACATCCCACGAGACGGTCAAGTCACGCCTTACGTACAACCTTTGGAAGCAAGACCACGGTCATCTAACCTCTCAGTTGTTGGAATGCTTTTGGCAAACACACTTCCTATGCTCTCAGCTCTTGAAAATTGTATACATTCTAGATGATATGCCAACGACTAAGCAAAGAAGAAAGAGCAGTTCATTGAAAACAGACCCAAAAGCATTGGAGAGAAAAGAATGCAAAAAAGAGCAATAATAATTCTATGTGCAAATTCTGAAAATAAGGAAAGTAATAATCAGCCCGGACCAAGTGGAATTGAAAACCTTGTAGGTTCAAAATAGTCAGAAATAAAAGACAACAACATGTAAAATTTTAACAGGTGACAAGAAAGGTAATGTAGTACATATTCCGCGAATAACATTAGACGCAAAAGGAGCTCTTGATATGCCATTTGTATTAAAACTTTTACAGTTTCCCATGAGAATAGCTTTTGTTATGACAATTAACAAATCACAGGGACATACATTTGAAAAAGTCAATTTATTAGAGAGAAAGAAACTATATTCACTCATGGGCAGTTATATATTGCATTATCACAATGTAGGACCAAACACGGAATCAAAATTCAATGTGATCTTGAAGAAAAGTTCATTCCAAATATTGTTTTTACTGAAGTTTTAAAGTAATAGTGAAAATAATGCATATGTAATAATTCCCAAGAAAACAACAATCTCTTTAAATTGTATTTCCGGTTAATCAAACCCAGGGTTGGTGAGCAAACCAAGCAGGGGGTGGAGCCCCCTAGTAATTTAAGTAAAGTTAAGTTTTCTTACTGCTTTTAAGCCATGAAGTGTCAAGTGTAACAGCAAAACCAAAAGCTTTAATGCAACACCTTCTGAGCTATAAGTGTGACAGCAAAGTTGAATTCTATACTGTAACACCTTTCAGCCATCTTCCTCTTTACTAATACTTTGACCATAGTTCCTGTTGCAAATTCCCCTTTCCTGTGCTGTGACCTCTTACTGGACTCAAATAGTTTTGACATGGGGTTCCCCCGAATTCCTTTAATGCCCAGAGTGAGTTTATCTTGCCTAGCTGCTTTCAATAAAACTCTGTGATTCCAGACAATAAAAATATAGATCATTTTATTTATTAATAAAGGCTAAAGTTTAAGTTACAATCAGAAAGAAAAATGGTCTGCACAATGCATCACTGGTAAAGGTGTATACAGAGGTTACACACTAAACTCAAGTAGCATTACTTAACCTAGGTTTTAAGCTAGTATCTTACGATATTTAAAAAAGGAGGCGTTTCTTTTTATAAAACCAACCAACTTTATTAAGTATATAATACAAGCAGCAGCAGCCGACATTTTCTGGGTAAATAATTATAAGGCAGAGCTATCTAATGTGTATAAATGGTGCTTTTTAAAGTGTACCGTCCCAATGACAAATTCAATGCACTTCATTTACTTCAGGGCTCAAAATATAGGAAATGTATTGTCTTTAAAACTCATTGTTGTTAAAAGGACCCTATGGTATTTTGAGTTCCAAAGTTGTATTGCCACTTCCTGGCAAAGTGGGATATATGTGCAACATTTTGTTGGGAGAGGATCAAGGATGTGGAATTGTATAAAGAACAAGCACACACACACTCACATTGTGCTTTATATGTTATATGGCCTTTGTATGTGCATATTACCTAATTTGCCCTGTTTACCTGTGCCGTGTTTTGGATTCAACTTTTAAACTGTGCTGCTATGTCTTGCTTTATTTCACATTCACTAAAACAGCGAATAGGCATATATGGTGACACATCTTAAATCCAGCATCTAGTCAATGTCTGCATATTCTCCCATTACCTGCACAGATGTTTTGTCAACCTCTAAGTAGGTTGGATAACTACACATATCATTTTAAACGAGTCTTGAATACATACGGTACATACATTTAGATACAGTATATATTCAGAAAGTTTCAAAATGTGAAATTACCCAGAAATGTTAATGTTTTTGATAAAAAGTGATACCTTTTTATTCAAGATACTTTTAAACTGATTTTAAAATATAGCCAAGACAGAAATAGTGTTCTTGATGTCCTCAGATGGCTTCTTCATTAAATACACTCCAAATGACAGTGTTATCTGCAACAGTAACAGGAATATTGATGGCCATCCACATGCCAGAAGGACATAAGACCGGAAGATCCACCATCTTGAGGCAGTTTATTTTGTGAACCTGCATCTGAAAAGGCATCTCCACAACTTTTCTTTGTTTTTCAGTTATTATTTTGACTTATACAGTTATACAGGGTCACCAGAGTGCTGCCTGTCTGATCTCTTACTATATATACAGTATATATATATATATATATATATATATATATATATATATATATATATATATATATATATATATATATATAAATCACTTTTTAATCAGAGTGGGTTATTGATCTGGTCAGTTAAGTAGCAGAGGGGGTTGTTAATCAGTTTCAGCTGCTTTGGCGTTAATGAAATTAAATAGAGGGTCAAGAATGAGATGGCCCCCAAAAACAGGAATGGTATAACAGGTGGAGGTCACTGACATTTTTCCCTCCTCATCTTTTCTGACTGTTTTTTCACTAGTTTTGCATTTGGCTATGGTTATTGTCACTACTGGTGGCATGAGGCAATACCTGGACCCTACAGAGGTTGCACAGGTAGTACAACTTTTCTAGGATGGCACATCAATACGTGCCATTGCCAGAAGGTTTGCTGTGTCTCCCAGCACAGTCTCAAAGGCATGGAGGAGAGTCCAGGAAACAGGCAGTTACTCTAGGAGAGATGGACAGGGCCGTAGAAGGTCCTTAACCCATCAGCAGGACTGGTATCTGCTCCTTTGGGCAAGGAGGAACAGGATGAGCACTGCCAGAGCCCTACAAAATGCCCTCCAGAAGGCCACTGGTATGAATGTCTCTGACCAAGCAATCAGAAACAGACTTCATGAGGGGTCCTGAGGGCCCAATGTCCTCTAGTAGGCCCTGTGCTCACTGCTCCGCACCGTGGAACTCGATTGGCATTTGCCATAGAATACTAGAATTGGCAGATCCACCACTGGCGCCCTCTGCTTTTCATAGATGAGATCAATTTCACCCTGAGCACATGTTACAGACGTGAAAGGCTCTGGAGAAGCTGTGGAGAACATTGTGCTGCCTGTAACATCATTCAGCATGACCGGTTTGGTGGTCGGTCAGTGATGGTCTGGGGAGGCATATCCATGGAGAGACGCACAGACCTCTACAGGCTAGACAACGGCAACTTGACTGCCATTAGGTATCGGAATGAAATCCTTGGACCCATTGTCAGGCCCTATGCTGGTGCAGTGGGTCCTGGGTTCCTCCTTATGTGACGAGAATATGCAGGCAGTTCCTGGAGGATATATATATATGTGTGTGTGTGTGTTTATATTATGATTTTTTACTATTGTTTTAAATACATCAATTTGGATTTAGAGACAGGCACAGCAGTGGATACCTATGTTTTGTGTCTCAGTCTTATTTTACCATTTCATAAACATTGATGTCATTGCATATTTTACATAATAATTACACACCTGTACAATTACACAGCATTACTTAAGAATTTAATTTTGAGTAAAATATCTTATTGTGTATGCTATACAAATAAAGGAATAAGAGTATGGTTTTTGATGGTAGTGATATCTATCTATCTATCTATCTATCTATCTATCTATCTATCTATCTATCTATCTATCTATCTATCTATCTAGTGATAAATATTCAACAGTCAAAATACTATATTTTTAAGATACTTTAAATTTTTTTGCAAACACATAGCTTTATAGAAATTATTACCTATACAAATAATAGCTATTGATCCTCACTTTGCATGTTTTTGTGTTCTACTGTGTTTTCTTTCTTTCTTTTTTTGTTCCTTGTTTCTTTACACATTTTTGTGTCTGTAGAAATTATCAATAACCATAAACAATACCGTTTGCATTTATTATGTAACACAAAATTTCCTACAATACATTAATTAAAATATTTAGTTCCTACAATACTTTAATTAAAATACTTAGTTTCACTGTGCCTTCAACAGAACAACATACAATCATAACATAAGCTTTATACCCTTTCTTCTAGAATTTAGGATAATTCAAGAAGAACTAACATTACAAAATTGTTTATATATATAAAACATTCAGTTACCGTTCAAGTCTAATTTCTTATGTAATGTTTTGGTTTATACAGAGGAGAAGCTGCCAAAAGTATAGTTTTGCAAAAGCAGTGAAAATTAGCTGCATCATATATTCATAAGTGGTGACAATTTACACTGTCTATTGTGCTATTACTGTGAGATCTCTGTTTTAGAAGGCCACCCAGCAAGTATTCAATGTATAAAACATATGGTGCAAATGAATAAAATCAGCTATTTTAATATATTCCTGTCAATCATTCTAAAAGACATTTCTTTGAAACCGACTCTGTGTAAGTAATACTCCATACAAAGGCTAGGATGTTTTTCATTCTTTATTCTATATTGACACATTTAATATTTGTTTTGATTTTTTTCTTCTGAGGCCGTGCAAAGTCTTTATGTGGGATGTTCTTCATTTATGAATAAATGTATGAATAAGTCTATCTATTATCTTTTACCTACTGTGATACAGAATAAAACAAGTTCAAATGTTAACATCAAAAATTTAATGATAATAATGCTCTAATATTTATAATAATTACAGTACACCCCCAAAATTCACAGGGATTACTTTCCTAAAGCACCAGTGAATTGTGAAAAACCGCGACTTTTGGATGTGGTTAAAAAATGCCTTTTAAATGCCTATTTTTATAGTTTAAACCCTAAATACAGTATGCCCCCAAAGCACTTTAATGTCATTGCAAAGTCAGCTTAATACATTAATACATTTCCTAAAAAATTACCTTAATACATTACCTAAAAACAGAATGTAAAGGTAAACCTGTCTACTGTGCAGTACTGTACTGCTATGTCTCTCACGGTGCTAGAATGTAAAATACCGATGTTACTGCAATACGTACTGTAATTCATGCAAGCGCATTTTCTTTGGTATGCGCTGTTGTTTTCTCTGTCATAAGTAGAGTAAATACATAATAATTTAATTTTATTAAAATACAGTAAAATGTACGGGTACTCACCAATGATGAATGATATTGATGATGATGATGAAGTAGCTGTGCAGTATGATGCAGAGGATTTAAAACTCCTCGGGTGGAGCCTCTTCTTCAGGCGCTTCAGGAGGAGTCATATCTTTGGATGGGTCTTCTTCTGGTGGGGTTTCGGGCTAGCTTTTCTTTATACGTTTCAGGAACATTGTGATGGGAAGTTGCTACATTGTCTCCTGTAGCGAACTGCTGTTGCAATTTCCGTGCTTTCTCACAGATGATGTTACCATCCAAGGGGATGTTCTTCTTCCTGCAGTCAGTGATCCACAATGCCAAGGCAGATTCCATCCTGACGATATTTTTATTCCTTATGGTCGTTACCTTTTTGGCACTATCACAGAAACTTACAGATACGGTACTCCAGATTGCTGCTTCGTTCATCTTTATGTAGCGCGCAGTGCTTTCATTAATGCCATAGTGGCGTGCTACTGCAGCATAACGTTTTAGTTCCCGGAGCAAATCCAGTAGTTCAACCTTCTCCTGGAGTGTTTTAAACTTCTTCTGGCGCTTAGGCTCAGTGCCAGAACCCTTAGAAGGTGCAGGGCGTTTCGGCAACATCTTTTGTGTTTAAGAATAACAAAATGAATACAATAACAAAATAGAAAACACGAGGACACTCAGCTGGAGACGCGTCACAGGGCAGCAGTCAATCAGCAGCAAGGAGAAATGAATAACGCTCTCGGATTGGCTACTTTCACCATCTCAAACCGCATTTCCCTCAGTGGTTGCTTCCTGTTCTCTCTACAGCACAGTATTGCCACAAAAAAAGGCATAAAAAAATTGCAGTGGATATTTGCTCTTTCCACTAACAATTAATAGTTAGGTTCTAAGGAAAAATCCGTGAACGACTGAGTCCGCGAACCCTGAACTGCAACTTCACGGGGGTCTACTGTATACTTTCTAATATTATAATAATATAACTTCATTATATATTAATATAATAATATATAATAATTCTATTTATGAGAAGCAAAAGTTATTGTGTAAAATTATGCAATGCCTATAAAAAGCATTTCTCCCCTTGGAAGTTTTCACATTATATTATTACACAATTTTGAATGATGATGGATTTAATTTGGCTTTTTGATACAGATCAACAGAAAAGACTCGTTAATGTCAAAGTGAAAACAGATCTCTGCAAAGTGATCTAAATTAATTACAAATATACTGCAAAACACAAACTAATTAATTTCATAAGTATTCATATGACACACCTAACTTATCACTGATGTAGCCAAATGCTTTAATAAATCTCATAATTAAATGGAGAGAACCTGTCTGTAGTCAAGGGTTTTAAAGGGTTTGTAGTATAAATTTACCTTATCTGGCTGGTCTAAATTGTGGTAAGTCAGTATCATTACCTAATGTACAAAATGAAGGCAAAAGAATACTTTGCATGACTCCATGAAAAGCACAATTCAGGGAATTGATATAAAAAATATCCAAGTCACTAAGTATCTCTTGACGTCCAGTTAAATCAGAAATGCAAAGAGTATGGCACCTCTGTAAATCTGCCTAGAGCAGACTGTCCACAAAAACTGAGTGATTGCGCAAGATGATAACTAGTGAGGGTGGCAGCCAAGATAACTATAATACATCTGAGGGAGTTACAAGCTACAGTGGTTAGAACTGGAGAGACTGTGCATAAAACAACTGCTTCCTGTCTGCTTTACCAGGTAGTGTGGCAAAGAGAAAAGTCACACATGTGTTTCCTAGAAGGCAAATGTGAAACTCTGAACTCAGCTGTGGGAATTTTTCTGTTGTCTGATGAGACCAAAATTGAGCTTTTTGACTATCAGACTGAAAAAAAAAATTGGTGTTAGACAAACACTGCACATTAAAAAAAAAACACACACACACACACACACCATGCCCACCATGAAGCGTGGTGTTGACAGCATCATGCTATGGAGATGCTTCTCTGTAGTAGCCTCTGATTGGCTTGTGAGGGAATGCAGCAAAATACAGAGAAATCTTAAAGGAAAACCTGATTTGCTGTATGTAGTCACATTATGCATATGTTATAATTCGGCATCAATACTGTACATGAATATTGTTTCTGCTTACGGGTATTTTAAGTAGTCCCTTTTATTGAGAAGCAGTTTGTAATTTTTTATTTTAATATTTATTAAAACATTATTTTTGTGTTTACTTGTCTGATTTAATAATAGTGTTATAATAGTGTTTGTTTTAAACATAATCTCTCATTTCAGACATTTACACATGATAATCTCAGTAATTGATGACTTCTTTCTTTCTTTTTTGATTTTTTTTTTGTTTTCCATTATAGGGGAATGTGGGGAATATTTTTTTTTACCTAAACAACATTCATCACTTCCATTTTTTACATTTTTTGACTGTTTTCTTTCGCTTAAAGGAGATGGAAAAAAACACAAAAACCTAAAAGAGACTATTACAACTATTGAAACTAGAAGAGCTATTTTCAAAGAATTGATTCCAAATGACAGAAATTAGGACATGAAATAACAATGAAGTGTTGGTATCTTCTTTAGATTGAATATAGAGCAAGGGGAATGCACTTAGCATTACACTGCAGAGGGCTATTATTTGCAGTAAGCAAGTGATGATATGCTGAAACTGAAAACCAACAAACAGAAAGGTAAGTAATAAGGTCTACAAGGTCCAGCGGAAACTGTATCAGGGTCAAACCCAAAATATCTGCCCAAGGGAGGCTTGCACCTGGCTGCACAGTTGGGTTTAAAGCTGTGAATATTTTAGAGGCATTTTATATATGATTTTATGCATGAGTGCCTCCCAATGATTGAAGAAAATCTCATAATTTATGGAATGACTTACAACTCCCTTTCTGTTCTTGTACACAGTCCTGCTTTCCGAAATGTATGGCAGAGTTGTCTTGTAAACACTGGCATAGTTTTGAGATACATAGTTTATTAGGTTTTTTAATAGCAATGTCTATATTGTACGTAATTAATTGATGATTAAAGTATGTTAAAATTAACAGAATCTCTAATTTGCAAAAAAAAAAAAACAGCTTTAAAGTACTGACAATCCTCCTTCTATTTCAGATATCCAAAGCAACACTATGATTTCTGCTGATATAATATAATTTCTGCTAAAATAATACACAGCATTTATTTAAACAAAACTATCTACCTATATCAATTGTTTATTGGATCAATGAAGATGTTATTGTTTAAGATTCTGCAGAAGTGGATTGGAATTTGTTATATGTCTTGAAGAGGTCTGTGTGATTGTTACACAATTTTACATTCAATTATGTGAACTGATGGAAATGAAACTACTCAAATTAAGACCTATGAGTACTGAAATTTGTAAGAACTAATATAGGTTTATTCGGGTTCATTGAAATTTTATGGAAAACATACGTAATTCACTGTATAATGCATAATGAGTCCAACATCAGACATAAGACAAGAACCAACTCTCAATGAGAGTCCAGTTTATTTCTGGGCAGACACAGTCACACCAGACAAATCTTTAGCCTTGAGTTAACCTAACTTGTTTTCAATAAGAAGAGTAATATTGTATTCCAAGGTAAAATCTGGGAGCATCCACAATGGAGCTGTAAACATTGAACTTAGAAAGTACAGTTTCTGTGTCCTTATTATTCTGTTTATTTAAAATGACAGCAAATCTTGGCAAAAAATATCCAGCAATGTTCTAAATCCCCTTTCTCCACCTCAAGGTTAAGGAAATCCAGAACAACGCTGGGAAAAAGCAGGAATCAAATAAGATGTACTGTGTTTGCATGCTGCTCAATTTTAATTTTTAATTCTGTTTATACTGGCTTCCCTACTATGCTGACTGTGATATTAAAATAGAATCCTGTGTTAAAAGCTCTCGTGGCCAGCAATGTGTATTCAGTCAATATGTCACTCAAGCTACAAGATGACTCCTGGAGGTTAAAGAAGATGGACAGGAGTACAATAATAATAAAAAAGTTTAACATTTTAAATGAACTCTGCAAGAATAATACTTACTGGTAATTTACACTAAAATAGTGTAGATTTTCATATCAATGTATTTTATTTCTACTCTATTTGCATTATCCTCTTCAAGCACATTAATGTTCTCTGGTTGCTATGATTTACTGCTCACCCTACAAATACAACAGTATGGTTCTTATTTTTCCACTAGTTAATTTCCTATACACACTTTGTCTCATTTTGGCATCACAAACAACTGGAGTCTGCATAGCAGTCCCTTTAGGTCTACAGGAGCAACAGCAACAACTACATGTATTTAAATAGCATATTTTCATACAACATATACAGTGGTGTGAAAAACTATTTGCCCCCTTCCTGATTTCTTATTCTTTTGCATGTTTGTCACACAAAATGTTTCTGATCATCAAACACATTTAACCATTAGTCAAATATAACACAAGTAAACACAAAATGCAGTTTTTAAATGATGGTGTTTATTATTTAGGGAGAAAAAAAATCCAAACCTACATGGCCCTGTGTGAAAAAGTAATTGCCCCCTTGTTAAAAAATAACCTAACTGTGGTGTATCACACCTGAGTTCAATTTCCGTAGCCACCCCCAGGCCTGATTACTGCCACACCTGTTTCAATCAAGAAATCACTTAAATAGGAGCTGCCTGACACAGAGAAGTAGACCAAAAGCACCTCAAAAGATAGACATCATGCCAAGATCCAAAGAAATTCAGGAACAAATGAGAACAGAAGTAATTGAGATCTATCAGTCTGGTAAAGGTTATAAAGCCATTTCTAAAGCTTTGGGACTCCAGCGAACCACAGTGAGAGCCATTATCCACAAATGGCAAAAACATGGAACAGTGGTGAACCTTCCCAGGAGTGGCCGGCCGACCAAAATTACCCCAAGAGCGCAGAGACGACTCATCCGAGAGGTCACAAAAGACCCCAGGACAACGTCTAAAGAACTGCAGGCCTCACTTGCCTCAATTAAGGTCAGTGTTCACGACTCCACCATAAGAAAGAGACTGGGCAAAAACGGCCTGCATGGCAGATTTCCAAGACGCAAACCACTGTTAAGCAAAAAGAACATTAGGGCTCGTCTCAATTTTGCTAAGAAACATCTCAATGATTGCCAAGACTTTTGGGAAAATACCTTGTGGACTGATGAGTCAAAAGTTGAACTTTTTGGAAGGCAAATGTCCCGTTACATCTGGCGTAAAAGGAACACAGCATTTCAGAAAAAGAACATCATACCAACAGTAAAATATGGTGGTGGTAGTGTGATGGTCTGGGGTTGTTTTGCTGCTTCAGGACCTGGAAGGCTTGCTGTGATAGATGGAACCATGAATTCTACTGTCTACCAAAAAATCCTGAAGGAGAATGTCCAGCCATCTGTTCGTCAACTCAAGCTGAAGCGATCTTGGGTGCTGCAACAAGACAATGACCCAAAACACACCAGCAAATCCACCTCTGAATGGCTGAAGAAAAACAAAATGAAGACTTTGGAGTGGCCTAGTCCAAGTCCTGACCTGAATCCAATTGAGATGCTATGGCATGACCTTAAAAAGGCGGTTCATGCTAGAAAACCCTCAAATAAAGCTGAATTACAACAATTTTGCAAAGATGGGTGGGCCAAAATTCCTCCAGAGCGCTGTAAAAGACTCATTGCAAGTTATCGCAAACGCTTGATTGCAGTTATTGCTGCTAAGGGTGGCCCAACCAGTTATTAGGTTCAGGGGGCAATTACTTTTTCACACAGGGCCATGTAGGTTTGGATTTTTTTTCTCCCTAAATAATAAAAACCACCATTTACAAACTGCATTTTGTGTTTACTTGTGTTATATTTGACTAATGGTTAAATGTGTTTGATGATCAGAAACATTTTGTGTGACAAACATGCAAAAGAATAAGAAATCAGGAAGGGGGCAAATAGTTTTTCACACCACTGTAGCTCAAAGTGCTTTACAACATAACAGATAGAAAGTTACAAGAAAAGAAAAACAATTAAGATTAGGCAATAATATTGAAGAATAATTAAGAATAAGTAACAACAAAACAAGGCAAGGTCAGATGGCTGGAAGGATAGAATAAACAAAAAAAAAACTTCAGTTAGGCTGGACAAAACAATACAAAATCTACAAGGGTTCCAATGCCAAAAGACTGCCCAGCACCAACTGGCCATTCTACCTAACATAAAAGTTTTTAAATTATTCCTCTTCATTTTCATGCTTCACATGATGAAATTGGTCTCATGGACAGCTGAGACACCTGCCTTCATTCCATCATTTCAGGGTGGTTCATGGTGCCTTGCTAAGGTGGTGGTGGCTCAGAACGATGATACACATTCTCTAAATTCCTCACACAGCATTCCTTTATAAAATTTAAATAGGCATATAAAGTTAACATAGATTATGTATAATTAAAATAACCCAAATCCAGATATGTGTGCGTTTCAGGCACTGTGCCATAGCAACACTACCTACTACACCAATGTACTGAAATGGTAAATTAAATAATAATTTTTCTATTTAACAATTAATTATAAATTAATGTATGTAGCCTAATATTGAAAATGCATCCTGTAACACTGGTATCTCTCTATTATAATAAAAAAATCTTGGGAAGAGAGACGAGACGTGACTTTCTCAGAGAGACTTTCATGTCCCGTGAGACAAGACTTTGTGACAAAAAATTTAACCAAGCTCGGGGCTGGAAATAAAAGACAAAGAGTAGATGACAAAGTAGAACGTCATAAAGAATTCAAAAACGGAGCGATACACATGCGGAGCAGGTTAGAGATAGTGGAAGTATGAAAATTCGAAAGTCTCAAAAAAATTATAGTAAAGATCGCATTAGTGCAAACAAACAGAAATTATTACTCTGTGAAATAACGGAACAGTGAAAAGAGATCGAATATATTGTTCACATTTAAACTTTAAGTCGGAGACTTGTAGATCATCTAATTTGTGTTGCCATCTGGGAAAAGTAGTGTTTCTTCCCAATGAAGAGGCGTATCCACAAGAATTAAAAGATTTGTTGTTTGGTGAAAGTGAAATGCACATACACAAATGGCAGAGACGCGGTTGCTGGAGCGTAGTGCAAAGCCCCCTAGTATATCCATCCATTCATCCATTTTCCAACCCGCTGAATCCAAACACAGGGTCACGGGGGTCTGCTGGAGCCAATCACAGCCAACACAGGGCGCAAGGCAGGGAACCAATCCCAGGCAGGGCGCCAACCCACCACAGTCCCCTAGTATATATTATATAAAATTTTATATATTGGATAGAGCTGGTTACTGATGCTAATAGTCTTCAATCTCAAAAAATATTGTAATGCAATACTGGCATATCAAATGCCCTGCCTCAGATGGGAAGTATCACCAGTGAAGTTAAGTGCATTTCAGTTCTGCAAATAAAAAACAAGGAATGGCTAAATTTGGTTGAGGGGCATCAACTGTGGTTAACTGCAAAATGAAATAAGTTAGAAAAAGTATGCATGACATAACATTCAGATGTGTTTGGGTGCTGTGCAGTCACTGACGCTTTCAATGAACTGTGTTCAGTAGGTAGGTTCTAGAACCTTCTCAATATGTTTCAGGGTTGTTGGGGCTAGAGACTGTTCCACCAGGATTGGGGAAAAGGCTGAAAACAGGCCTAGATAGGACTGTAGACCACCATAGGGACCACTTTTGCTCACATACATCCCATATTCATGTACGATGACAAATTGTAATTGGCAAGCAACACAGTTAAATAAAAAAAAAAAAAGATTCCTTCTTTGCTTGAGTATGCCTGGCTGTAGCAATTTTCATGAAATGGGACTTGCAAAGCTATTCAGTTATGGCAAATGTTAAGAAATAACAGAAGTGAAAAGCAAACTTTATTACAGAAAGTGGCCTTTATGGATATCAGCTAAATGCATCTCTCTGATGGTAAATTACAGGGTGACCAGGTTTTCAAATTTCCCACACTGGGACACTTGTGTAACATGTCTTCCCCCACAAAAAGCCTATTCACATTTGTTTAATGGCTGATTGATCTCATTATCCTCAGAGAGGGATCAGGGCATGGGAGAATAAACATTTTCATAAATGAACACATAGGATTTCACACAATGCTTGAAGTTATAACAAATAAATGCCAGTGCTCTCTGTTTTTTTTGTACTTCTTATTCCTCCTTGAATGGTTTTCAAATTCAACACAAGAAGCAAACAGTGATCAGTTACTCATTAGGTTATTTCTGACTCTGTCACCTGCATCTAGTAAAGTATAGTGTCAGTGTAATGGTGAATTATTATAAACTGCAGATAATGTAGCTGTGATGTTAGTTTAGTGCAATGTTAATACTGAATAAATGTTTATTTTGTGCATAATAGCTTACATGCTGCAGTGTACTTCATTCATCTAGATAACCTTTAGTTTTCCTTGTTTACATTTTACATTTTTATGGTTAGGAAGATCATTTAATTTACCAGTTACAACTTAAAGTATTGGGAGGAGTGAAATGCAGGTAAATTGGTTTTCTTCTGTTTGTGTTCAAGACTTTATAAAGAAGGCACAACTTGTTGATGTATAGGTTCCATACACACAAATGGAGTTGCTGACAGAGGATTGCCCACTAGTCCACACACGCAAGCAACTTCTGACAGTGAGTAATGATCTACCCATGCACACAGTCTGCTGGTATTTCATTAACTTGTACTGGGGATCTGTTTGCCGTCAGCAACAACTATCAGAAGTGAAAAAGAGTTAAACATCAAAAATGGTGCAACCCCTATGGTAAATTTGAAACAGTAAATTAATTTGTAGTTGAAGTCACAGATAAGTTTTCTCTATAAGATAGACGAGTTTGCAGATTTGCTAATATTTATCAGTGGGAAATTTTGATATTTTAAAACTTGGTACAGCACAATCTGTTTGAGATCTCAACAAAAACTGAAATGTCTGAACAAATTGCGTTGAAGAATAAGTGTGCTATAATTCATCAAAAGTGGCTCATTGGCAAAGTTGTTTCATGTGAACAGACAGATGGATAGACAGACAGGCATGGGCTATCGCAGTAGGTGATTTGTGCATTAAACGTGAACACATCTTAAGAAAATCGTATTAAGCACACTTATACTTAAGCTATACAGTAACTACAAATAAATATTATTAAAAAATATTTGTCACAAAACATGAAGCTCAACTCAAACATCTTCCCAGTATGAGTAGATCAATATAAAGTTATCTTCCCAAACCAGTATAAACTTGGGCTCTGAATGAGAATAATTTTGATTCGTAAACATGGATGCAGCTAATTAATTGCCCCCCTGCAGCTCACAAATACTGCATATTTGATAGCTCAAAAATATTAAAACAAAATCAGGCAACTATATGTCAAAATTAAAGAAGTAGGATGTGAAAACTTTTACATTTCCAAATTTTTTATGTTTTCCAATTGCCTATTACAGTTAGGTCCATAAATATTTGGACAGAGACAACTTTTTTCTAATTTTGGTTCTGTACATTACCAAAATGAATTTTAAAAGAAACAACTCAGATGCAGTTGAAGTGCAGACTTTCAGCTTTAATTCAGTGGGGTGAACAAAACGATTGCACAAAAATGTGAGGCAACTAAAGCATTTTTTTAACACAATCCCTTCATTTCAGGGGCTCAAAAGTAATTGGACAAATTAAATAACTGGAAATAAAATGTTCATTTCTAATACCTGGTTGAAAACCCTTTGCTGGCAATGACAGCCTTGAACTCATGGACATCACCAGATGCTGGGTTTCCTCCTTTTTAATGCTCTGCCAGGCCTTTACTGCAGCGGCTTTCAGTTGCTGTTTGTTTGTGGGCCTTTCTGTCTGAAGTTTAGTCTTCAACAAATGAAATGCATGCTCAATTGGGTTAAGATCAGGTGACTGACTTGGCTATTCAAGAATTTTCCACTTCTTTGCTTTAATAAACTCCTGGGTTGCTTTGGCTGTATGTTTTGGGTCATTGTCCATTTGTATCATGAAACGCCGCCCAATCAATTTGACTGAATTTAGCTGAATTTGAGCAGACAGTATGTCTCTGAACACCTCAGAATTCATTCGGCTGCTTCTGTCCTGTGTCACATCATTAATAAACACTAGTGTCCCAGTGCCACTGGCAGCCATGCACACCCAAGCCATCACACTGCCTCCACCGTGTTTTACAGATGATGTGGTATGCTTTGGATAATGAGCTGTTCCATGCTTTCTCCATACTTTTTTCTTGCCATCATTCTGGTAGAGGTTGATCTTGGTTTCATCTGTCCAAAGAATGTTTTTCCAGAACTGTGCTGGCTTTTTTAGATGTTCTTTAGCAAAGTCCAATCTAGCCTTTCTAATCTTGAGGCTTATGAGTGCCTTGCACCTTGCAGTGCACCCTCTGTATTTACTTTCATGCAGTCTTCTCTTTATGGTAGACTTGGATATCAATATGCCTACCCCCTGGAGAGTGTTGTTCACTTGGTTGACTGTTGTGAAGGGGATTCTCTTCACTATTGAAATGATTCTGCGATCATCCACCACTGTTGTCTTCCGTGGACGTCCAGGTCTTTTTGCGTTGCTGAGTTCACCAGTGCTTGCTTTCTTTCTCAGAATGTACCAAACTGTAGATTTTGCCACTCGTAATATTGTAGCAATTTCTCGGATGGGTTTTTTCAGTTTTCGCAGCTTAAGGATGGCTTCTTTCACCTGCATGGAGAGCTCCTTTGACCACATGTTGTCTGTTCACAGCAAAATCGTCCACATGCAAGCACCACACCTCAAATCAACTCCAGGTCTTTTATCTGCTTAATTGATAATGACATAACGACGGACTTGCCCACACCTCCCCATGAAATAGCCTTTGAGTCAATTGTCCAATTACTTTTGAGCCCCTGAAATGAAGGGATTGTGTTAAAAAAATGCTTTAGTTGCCTCACATTTTTATGCAATCGTTTTGTTCACCCCACTGAATTAACGCTGAAAGTCTGCACTGAGTTGTTTCCTTTAAAATTCATTGCGGTAATGTACAGAACCAAAATTAGAAAAAAGTTGTCTCTGTCCAAATATTTATGGACCTAACTGTAATAGGCAATTGGAAAACGTAAAAAATTTGGAAATTTAAAAGTTTTCACATCCTACTTCTTTAATTTTGACATATAGTTGCCTGATTTTGTTTTAATATTTTTGAGCTATCAAACATGCAGCTTTTGCCTTCTTTTTTGGGCCTAAAATTTTGAACTTGGATTATCCTTAAATCTTCACTGTTTCACTAAATCTTGGTTTATTATTTTATTAATAAAATACCATTCTTCTTTTCCTTCTTCACATGTGGGGCCATTTCTTGGTATTATTATGTTCTCATGTGTCTAGCAAAACAACTCTGTTTACGTCCTGGTATCAAAAAATACAAGACTGTGTCCCACCCATATGGGACGGTGTCAAAGATTTTCTTCCATCTGGGAGCTAGGCTCCATCACTGCCTGGATAAGATGTCAAGTTGCCATCCACGAGCAAGGCGGCCACATTATAAAGGGTTAAAGGAGTGAGAGGCTGCTGGAGGAATTCAGCTGAAAGACAATGTGGCCAATTCTTCCCAGCCACTTGTGTGCAGCAGGAGGATGCATCTGTGATCTGACCTCAAAGAGGGGCACTTGGCCCTGGAGGTGTCCTTGGGTCACACTCTAAAAGGACATCCTGTCTCATTGCCAGGTAAGCTTGGAGTTGGGAGAGGAGCATTGGAAAGAGCTCACCTGGAGTGAAGGAGAAAGAATTTAGACAGACAGATGTACTTTATTTGTCCCCAAAGGGAAATGAGAACTTTGAAGAAGCTTGAGAGAGAGAAAGAAAAATGTATCCATATTACTAACCAAGAATAAACTGGATATGGACGCAGGTACACGGCGATGGGACCATGAGACGTACTGCGCAGGCGCCTACAGCGCGTGTCTCATAAACCGCAAGCGAAGGCTTATCCACCGCGAACGAAGGAGTCACGGCCCAAAAACGAAAGAGCTCAACTAACGTGAATGAGAAATGAAGCAACAACGCACCCATAGCTTACGACTAACGACACAGCCACACAAAAAAGAGGATTCTGCGCTGCACCCCAGAGTCAAACGGAAGAGGCTACGGAGGCACCACAGGTCCACAAAGATAGTACGGAAGGCGCGGGAAAGTACGAAAGGCGCAGGCGTCCAAAACGCACTTCTGAATAGGACATGAAGCAACGGTGGAGTCACGGCCCAAAAACGAAAGAGCTCAACTAGCGTGAATGAGAAATGAAGCAACAACGCGCCCATAGCTAATGACTAACGACACAGCCACACAAAAAAGAGGATTCTGCGCTGTACCCCAGAGTCAAACGGAAGAGGCTACGGAGGTCCCACAGGTCCACAAAGATAGTACGAAAGGCGCAGGCGTCCAAAACGCGCTTCTGAACTAAACGTCCACACTATACAGCATGGTCCGGGTAATGAGAATAAACAAACTCTCCGTATTAAACGTACGGCATCCTCACACGTCCAAACCATATAGCATATGTGAATCACATTACAGTGATGCATTATTAATGGTACAATCACAGAAAACGCTCCGTATTAACAGTAAGTGCAATTATCCATATTACTAACGGTAGACAACGGATAACTAATGGAGTCACGGTCACGGCCCCAAAACGATCCAGCTCAACTAACAGAGCTACAAAAGCAGGCCCGCATGGATAACAACAATAGACGTAGGCGCCTACTACGCGCGTCTGAAACCACGGAAGCAAAACTGTCTCGGCTCCAAAACCAAACAGCTCCGCATGAACAAATACAATGTACATAGACGCCTACAACACGCGTCAGAAACTGCGGAAGCAAAGCAGGCACGGGTTCAAAATGAAAGACCACAACTGACGGAGATAGAAAAACGAGCCCGCCTCGATATAATCAATGAACGCAGGCGCCTACAGCGCGCGTCTGAAATGCTGCAAGCAATGCAGGCACATATCGCATACATTCATCAATGTATTTCGGGTTACGCCGACAATAATCTCTTTCAAATCTATTTCGGGTTACCCAAGACCAGGGGTTGGCGAGCGAAGCGAGCAGGGGGCGGAGCCCCCTAGTAAATAATATATTGTGGCACGTGAGTCACTGTCTTGACCCCATAAAATGAGGCTTAGTTCATAGGCTTCAGGAAAACCAGCTTTATTAAATTCAAAACAGGAACAGCAAGGGCATTTATTGAAACGAGAGATACCACTTCACTACACACAGACACAGTAAACAAGCAGTGACAAGCAGTGGATCACATTTATTGGCTTTACTTGTAATGTAATTGCATCCCCTTCATATGTCTATAGATCATCCCCTGCTTTTACCACTCTGTCTAATCATATCAGATTAAACTGACCCGCATTAAATAGCCACCGAAATACATTTAAACTGGTTCTCTGCAATAAACAAATACCACAGTACCATTAACAGTGACTTGACATAACACATAAAAGTTTAAAAGTATTTAACAGTTATTGAACCTTCCACATTTATGGAGGCAGGCCAGTTCTGAGTCCTTTTCACATTACTTTTATCCTTACGAAATATCCTTGCCATTTTTGGACAAGCTGCTCCTACGATAAGGTGCAACAGTCAATGGTCATGGCAAAAGTCATGAGACAAGGAGCAGGTTGCAAGGCTTGGTTATGCCCAAATTAGTCTAGTTTTATGTTGTTTATGGCATGCATTTCTCATTCTTTTCAGTCTATGTTGGTTTCACCTTATCTGACTTTAATAAATCCCTTTGTGCTTTGACGTTTTCCTGTTGGATTTTGGGCTTGCCTAGAAGCACCCCGTGCAGTTCAAGTGACATTTATTATTTAAAAAAAAGTGCAAAAAATTAATTAACTTTGATAGTATTAGTGAAAAAATAGAAACTAAATCCTATGTGTTCTGTACAGGTTTAATTGTGCAATTATCTGTTGTTTGTTTATTTCCTTGAACAGCAAAATCACTCACATCTTAAACCTTTATGCCAGTGTAATGGGCTAGAATTCAGTACTCTAAAAAAAATGACATTTTGGTGTGTTGCTTAGTGTCATGGGCTATAAACCAGTGTTTTAAAGAAAAGGCAGAATTTCTGGAAAATTCTGCTACAGGTTATTGCTGAAGGCTATCTACAGGACACAAATATTTACCTGTCTTGCTAAAGAGTCACCTGCTGACTGCTTTGATTTAGTATCTTATCTACACACAATGTGTAGATACAGAAATGTCTGCATCCTTGGAAAATTAACGAGTTCTGGGGACATTGGTTTCTAATCAAGTACTCAAAGTAAATGTGTTTACACTATTTGTTATACAGAGTAAATTGGCTTGCACCATTGTTTTCACTGATTACCATGTTCATCTATGCAGAAATTGAAGTATATATATATTTCTGGGAAAAGGAGAATAAAGGAAGAAGAGAACAGAGAAGTATGGTCTGAGACTTGGGACTGCTGTCTGTTTCTTTTATGCTTTACACCATATTGCTGTGGCTACACCCTGTAGCAACAGTGACTTGTACCTGGCCCAGGTTCCCCTAGGCCTGAGGTCGGTAACAATTGGGGGCTCGTCCGGGATCAGCACCCTGCCGTGGAGACAGTCATCAATACACCTGGGAATTCCTGTTGTGAAGCTTCAGAGAGACTCTTTTCAGTGTGTTATCCAGAGAGCCCAGCTTCAGGTACAGAAGGGAGATGGCAACATCCGGACCACGCAAGATGCTGATCTGGGATATCCACAGGAAATTAATATTACTGGATTACAATCAACTCAGCATTCTGGCTGCAATTATAGAAGATGAAGAAGGGAATGAAACTGTAGAACTCTCACAACTAGGTGAACAAGAACTTTATTATTTCCTTTTTGATTATGTTAAGGATGATAAGTTAAGAAATTTGGAGGACGAAGGCATGTCACACCTACTTCACCTCCAGGATATGATTTCACAACTCCTAACCGGAAAGGATTTCACCCCTGCTAAGAGTAAGGATTGTATAGGTGTCATCACCACAGGACAGGATCAGGATACTCATTTGAGCCAAGCTAAACATCTTGGCACAAACTTTGAAAATAGGAGGAACTCTGAGGACTTGGGGAAAGGATGCTTCTCTTATATCACTTCAGATCAAGTGGTAAGACTTACTGATGTTGCTGCTTTTCTGCCTCGCAGGGAGTTCAAAGTCCATGGTGGCCAAATCTATGATGGGGGTTCTGAAATGTCATACAGTAACCTTTGCAAACAAATAGATGTAGGGTTACATGAGGGATTTACTGAGTTTGAAGTTGTTATGTCTGTACTAAAAGTAGTTAAACCTGGTATCTTCTAAAAGTTTCTTATGAGTAGAGATGATCTCACATTAGATGAGCTCAAACGATTTCTTAGGTTACACATTAGGGATAAAAGCAGCACAGAACTGTTTCAGGAACTGAGCAATACAAAGCAGCAAGATAGGGAAACACCCGAACATTTTGTATATAGGATAATGGATCTTCGACAACGCGTGCTGCAGGCATCAGAGCAGCATGGAGCTGAATTCAGTTATGACAGAAAATTAGTTCAGGGCATATTTCTTCATACCCTTTATCAAGGGTTGAATGAGAAAAATAACAACATCAGACAAGACCTAAAACCAATTCTCACTGACCCGAAGGTGACTGATTTTGTAATACTAGAGCGGATAACTAGAGTGACCAGGGATGAAGCAGAGAGAATAAAGCGACTCAACCCACTGAGTAAACATAGACCAGTCACTGTAAATTCAGTAGAGGCAAAAGACAATACACAGGCTGATCAGGCTAAAGTGAGTCAGGCAAATGATAGGATGCAAGTGGACAGTGCAGCTGTTAAGCAGTTAACAGCTCAAGTGTCTGAACTAGCAAAGAAATTTGAAACGATTGTGAAACTTAACGATAATGATAATCTGACAGCTCTCCATGCACCTCAAGCTCAAAGTACAACTATTGAGCAGCTAACAGCTCAAGTATCTGTGCTAGAAAGGAATTTTGAAAAGATTGTGAAGCAATTAATAGCTCGAGTGTCAGAACTAGCAGAAAATTTTGAAAACTTTGTGAAATATACTGATACCAATAGTTGGAGAGCCATTCGTGCACTTCCACAACAGGACTCTCAGGTATCAAGTCTTAGTCCCAAACAAAGATGCAGAAGATGTGTTCTGCAGGGAAAAGAATTGTGCCCCCACTGTTTCCACTGTGGTCAGATGGGACACAGAGCAGTTGGCTGTACCAAGAGGCTGGAATCGGGAAACGGGAGTAACAGGTCCTCTCAGACTGAGGAACCCACAACGCGACACACCTGTCTAAGAACCGTCAATGACTTACCTATTGAAAGAGACACTAAATTGAACACGGTGCAAAGGAAAAGGCAGAGACCAGTAAAAACATATAGTGAGACAGCAGACTCGGCGTCTGATCACTCTGATGAGGAAGCTGAAACCTCATATGGCCCCCGCCACTTGCCACGCTTTCCTGCGCATGTCAGATATGAGGTCACAGAACCTGAGTCACACTCCAGGCTCAGAGCCAAGGCCCGCAAGTTTTACCCTGAACCACGAGGACCACGACAACTTGACAGAAATTTTTCACAAGGAACTTCAAGGGAACAAGGACTGGAAATGGAGACCAGTGTTGTTGAACCCCAGGTGAGGAATATTGCTGAAGCAGTGGAACCCACAAATGGTCAAGAAGACCTAGCTACAGAACACCAGTGTGACAGAGAAGGGGACACTTTAAGAAGATCGGCTCGCACTGTCAGGCCCAGAGAAGTATTCACATACCACAGACTGGGGCAGCCATCATACCAGCCCTGGAATCCTGGTGTCCATGCAGTTATACAGGATCCTATGTATCTGTTACCAAGCCCCACAATAATGTATCCAGTATACCCAGGATTTGATTATTACCTAAGACCATTGATTGAAACACAATAGACACTGAACCAAAGGCTGAGCCTTTAGAGCAAGATGTCAGGAGACATCTCAAAAAAAAGTAGGGGAGAGTGTAATGGGCTAGAATTCAGTACTCTAAAAAAAATGACATTTTGGTGTGTTGCTTAGTGTCATGGGCTATAAACCAGTGTTTTAAAGAAAAGGCAGAATTTCTGGAAAATTCTGCTACAGGTTATTGCTGAAGGCTATCTACAGGACACAAATATTTACCTGTCTTGCTAAAGAGTCACCTGCTGACTGCTTTGATTTAGTATCTTATCTACACACAATGTGTAGATACAGAAATGTCTGCATCCTTGGAAAATTAACGAGTTCTGGGGACATTGGTTTCTAATCAAGTACTCAAAGTAAATGTGTTTACACTATTTGTTATACAGAGTAAATTGGCTTGCACCATTGTTTTCACTGATTACCATGTTCATCTATGCAGAAATTGAAGTATATATATATTTCTGGGAAAAGGAGAATAAAGGAAGAAGAGAACAGAGAAGTATGGTCTGAGACTTGGGACTGCTGTCTGTTTCTTTTATGCTTTACACCATATTGCTGTGGCTACACCCTGTAGCAACAGTGACTTGTACCTGGCCCAGGTTAACCCTAGGCCTGAGGTCGGTAACACCCACACCAGCATTTCTCTTCTACATCCCTCTGGATAGTTTATACTCCCTTTTGGCTAGCTCTAACTCTCTCTTACTCAGTCACAAGGCTGTCTTGGGAACCTCCATATGCAATCACTTTCTTTGTCTGGGGGGATGCTGAAATCATCAGTGTTGCCAGGGAAGAGTATACCTTGGACACCTGTAGGTACTTTATAGAGTATATGTACTCCACACTTAGCAATTTAATTGAGAGGTCAGGATGGGAGTTGATGGTAAAGAACAGCAGTTCTTCCTGCAGTACTAAGCACTACCTGGCTGGTTACTTCAGTAAAAGAAATCCTGAATAATAATAATAATAATAATAATAAATTTTATGTAAATACCACGTTTCTGTGGTAATCTACCTACCAGGCATTACCACTTTAAAGAAAAAAGACATAAGAATAGTGTAAAGAAAACTTACATGAAATAAAAAGAGAAGCACTTGCCTGTTTTAATTGCTGAAGTTCGGGGGTACGTCTCTGCAAGGATTTTTAACTTTCCCTTTGGCAAGTACGCGTGGTGCAACGCTGGCGATGGGTCGGCTGCACCTCCAGGTCAGGGCTGATGGAGGACGCTGCGCATACCCCATCATAAAGACGAGTGTCTCCCTAGCCCCTGCCATGGATAAAGAGAAAGGTGTGGAGCGTTTTAGTTTAGTAAACTTTGTGCATGTATGCGCTAATCTTGAGAAGGGGATCCTCACTATTTTTGATTGGGACTTTATTGTTTTGTTTTTGTTCTTTTTTGGGGGGTTTTTTCTGTAAGTAAAACCCACTTTTGCTTTTGGAAAATGCCATCTTTTTGTGCCTGATCCCGGTCAGTCCTGAACTACAAGATGCCCACTATTCAGTCTGGTGCCAACCTTGTCACTACACAGGGTGTCAAATTTTCCCATGCAGGCAAGATAAAGAAGCTTTACTTTTCAGAGCACACCCTGGCAATATTCCCACTTTTGCTTCTCCTTTTGTTTCTGACTGAAGAGCTTGACCTGCCTTAGGATATTTGCTAGTTTAATTTTTTATTTTTTAATATAAATTGTTAATTACGCCAGGTTATGTGAGGCTTTATTGTTGTAATCAGATCCTTTGAGATTCACATAAAGTCATAAAATCTTGTGGTTTATGTATTTATAGATCTTACGAAAAGCAAACATTGGTTTCTTTTTTCAAGAAAAAACTTTCTATTCTGATACTTTTTCATGCTTCATTGTATTCTGCAGCTGTTTCCATGTAAGCAATTTTTTGTGTACTGTCAAATTATGAATAATATATTTTATTTAGTAACATTAGATTGCTTGAGGAAATCCGTGGAAGTTGCAGGGTAAAGGTATAATAAATCTATGAAAAAAATATTTTGCCGCCTTATATTCACAGTTAATTAGAGCAATATATGTACAATTGGAATAGCCAATAAAAATATAGAAAGTGGTACATTAAAGAAATATAAATACAATACGCCCAAGTTAATAAGAAGTACTGCAGCTGCCTAAACTATTTTTTTTAAATACTTCCATGACTGGAATGGATAAAATAAATGTCTCAAATGGCCCAATACCAACACTGTGTTGTCCCTTTGGAAAGGTTAGAACGCATAAATCTACAGTTATAGGGCAAAACAAAAAACAGCCTAAGTTTAGTGAAAACCTGATTCTAATTATTCATAGTCTTGTAAGGAATGCACCCAAATAGTAAAATGTAAGTGCTGAAAAGTGATACCTGGCTAGACACTCAAATGTTAAATGAATCTAGTTTCCCCAGGAGTATATTCTTAACAAATTACTCAACTATTAAAAAGATTATTCCTTCAAAAATGTAAAAAATGTTTTGAAAATTTTCTTTGGGCTTTTGAAAGCATAATTTTCATATCTTTTATAACCTCTCTTTGCATAATCTAGATAAGACTTTGTTTTACATCACATATTTAAGGGCAGATATCTCAGAATGATTTGTGAATGCATTTCTGTATGTCAAAAAATTTATTGATGAATGTTATTTTGCCCGAAGCTTATGTGATAGGAGTCTAATGTCTCAGCTGATTTGTGTTTTCCTGTCAAAATACCTTTTTTTTAATTTATTTTGGAAGTCACAATTGACCGAATGTGTTTGTATTTATATAGGACATATTGCAATGGCTAAACATCATTACTCAGATCACTGTTCAAGTATAAACAAAAACTTAGATGACTAAATATCATTATGATCTAGAAACAAATCTGGTATATTACAGAATCTACTCCTGTAAAGTTTTTAAAATTATTCTAGACACATTCTCATGTCTCTCCCACTGACAAGAACCTCCCATTCAACTCCACCCAGTTATTGTATCTTACTGCAGCCATTACCACAATTTAAGAAACTGATCAAATCTACTGCTGATATCAAATAGAGAGAGACTAACTGACATAGCAACATAGTAACCCCACTGCCAGACTTGTGTCAGCGTCATAGAAGGGTTTAATGTCAGACACTTTTTACTCAATGGTTAATAGAGTTTATCTGTAATAACAGCAAACCCAAACTATTTAAGGCCATGTTCTGTAGTAATTTTCTATGAAGTTTTTGAAGGGGATTGTGTCTTGATCTAGAGTAGATCACCCTTCACATCTTTGTGAGCCTCTATCATTCTTTCTGTAACTCTTTATTTCAGTGTTTCCATGTTTTGTAGATTATTATCACCTGGCGTACCTGACATAGGAAGGGAAACAGAGGAAGACACTCAAGTGGGCCACATAAATACATAAATCCGAAAAGCAGGGCTTGTAGCAGTTTCCTTCTGCATCTCAGTAATTAAGCAAAGAAGCTCCAGTAGGTACTTATCTTGCTCTTGATGGTGGTCACTGACAAATAAAGAAATCACTGTAGCTGTGTTTTCCTAAGATTACCAAAGTTCAGAAGCTCCAGCATACAAAATAGGATTCAACAAAAGCCTGACACGTTGAAATGATTCCACAGACAAAATATCTTCATTTTTAAAACCTTTTTAGTAAAAATTCAAAGTAAAACAGTTCACACAAAAAAGAAAAAAATTAAAGCAGCAAAAATTGGAAAAGTTCATATTAAAAAAAAATTCTGTTCAAAGCTTAAACCTGGTTACATTTCAAATCATTACAAAGTCACTTCTGAACTTTTCTGAACCATTTCTATACGGTCAGAAAACTGTATGCCTATCCCATTTCTAAACTGAAAATGGGTCTTTTAAGTCCCTATGTAGTGGGACCTATTCTAAACAATAACTGACTCAATTATCACACTGTATCTTAATTACAGCAAGTAAGTTCTATCTCTTATTAACTTACAGGGGGATAAAGGCTATGTCGATGGCTATGACTAAGCAAACACTAATAGGAACTTAAAGCATTACTTTCTAGGTTGGCTCTTACAATTACCATTTTGAGGAGGTGATTGATTCAGGAAAGTTTGTTTGTGGATAACGGGATATCATTCACTTATAACACACACTTTCCTTTCTAAGGAACCTTTGAAAGTCTGAGTCTGTAGACTGTGGGCTTCTGTCACAAACAATGGGGGAATATGTTGTCTTTTCAATAGGCATGTTATTTTTTTTTGTCATTGCTCCAGACACACACAGCTGTGCACATTCAGAGAAGCAATCCAGCACCTTCATCAAGATGGTTTTATAATCTTACTTGAATATGGAAAGTCAAGACCTAACATTTCTCCCAGCTATGTCAGATCGTCACATGGGAGCAAATATCTTTATGAACATGAGGTCAATGTGAATCCTCCAACTTTTTTTTTAAAAACAGTCATACATTCAAAGTGCCCATCAAAAGGACTATTGTGATAACATTGCAGGGACATGGACATGTTTGACTCAAGGATTGCTTATTGATAATGGTAGCCTCCAGTAGTTGATGGTACACAGTGGTGTAACATCCTTCAGTTCTGCATAATGTATGTGATCTGACTTCTCTCCCAGGCTCACCTTTAATCCCACTATTCTCTAAACTCCAGTAATATTTGAGATATCAAAGCCTCTAGTGAACTACAACTCTTATAGGTTCTTTCAGTATTTTACCTTTAAACAGTAAAGGAAAATTCTCTAAATAAATAAAAAATGAAATAGAAAATAATGATAATTCATATTTTTATAGTTTTTGCAAAAGCCAGAAGCCTTACAGTGGCTGGAGTGAACTTTAATGAAATGCTACTTACTGCTACATCCATCCATCCATTTTTCAAACACAATTATGCAGCGTGGGGTTGTATAGCAGCTGGAGCCTATCCCAGAAATCATTGGGTGCAAGGTGAGAACAACAGTTTCACAGGGTGCAAATTCATTGCAGGGTGACCACATATACACTCACACCGACCAATTTAGCAATGCCAATACACCTAACCTGTATGTCTTTGAGCTGTGGAAGGAAACCAGAGCACCCAGAGGAAATCCACACTGACACAGGGAGAACATGCAAACTCCACCCTGGGAGCACCTGGGACACAAGACTTGGTCTTGTTACTGCAAGGCAGCAGTGCTACCTGGTCCCTAAAGTTATACTCTTCACCACAATACTTGGTAATTTAATTCAGTGTGTCTATGGTTCTTTGCAAGAAGAAAATATTTATAACATTTATGTAAAATTTCCCATTGAGATGTTTCTGTGTCCCTGTGTTCTCATTGCAAAATGTATTTTAAAGTAACAACTGGGATCTACTGAATTAATTTCCTTCATAATTTTAAACACTTCAGTCTTGTCACCTCTTATTCTACATTCACCTAAACTGAAAAGGTTCAGCTTTGCTAAAATGAGATGTAAATAACAAAGAAGTCAGATGTTTATCCTGTAACGTGGTCCCACATTTACCTGTGTAAGTTCTTCATGACGTTTCCATTTTAATACATTTGGAAGGAACTAGAAGAGAAAAACTGAAGGACTGAGAATTACTAATCTGTTCTGAAACACAAATCATTTGGATGATATCCTCAGGGAGGAAAAACACTCAGTATAAAAATGATGTGATGTGACAGAATGAAAATGATGACAAGCCGTAAAAGTAAATTCATTCTATTATCAGCAAGGATTGACTTCTATTTAAGCGATTGGTTTTGAAAAAAAAACTTGTAGCCAGTGTGGCCCTCTGGGGCTGAACTCGGGAATCCCTATTCTAACCATTGTACCAGCATGCCAATCATTTGGATCAAATGATTGTATTTTTTTCACATTGAGAACCATACATATGTGGTATACAGTAAGTTACGTGGTAATACAGTAATTAGTAATGCTTTGAGGACTTTCGTATCTCATCAATGATGATGTTATGTAAATAGATATTGAGATGCAATGTTGGGCTGTTGGACTGTTCTCATAGAAGTGTGTGATTTTAGTGCCTTGGGAATTTTTGCCAGGTAAACATGTTTTTTTCTTATGTCATTCTCAGCACACAATGCCCAAAAATATTACATAACAATCCAATTTCTTATGGAATTTATGTTCTTTTTGTTGTTTTGGTTAATTTTGAATCATTATTTCTCTTATTTTTATGTTATTTCTGTTGGTTGTGTTTATTATTGGGTGATTATGTACTGTCTCTTTAAGTTTGCAAGTGTTCCTTGGGCTTTGAGGGTGGTTCCCCAAGACATGGGGCCACCCTGATGCCATGGCTGCTGTGTCCTCCTAATGGCTTTATATTTAAGCAAGAAGCAATAGGAAAACCTGGGACGAACTTAACATCACCAAATTCATGTACACCAGTTGTCTTAAACTTCAGAGGCCTCATGCATAATGGCGTGTGTAGAAGTCACACTAAAACATGGCATACGGACAAAAGTCTAAATGTGCGTACGCACAAAAATAATCAGATGCAGAAAACCGTGTGTAAGCCAACTTCCACACACTTCTGCTACATAAATCCCGGTCATAAATGTGACGCTTGTGCATGCGCCTGCCACCCCTCACAGACTCCTCCCAGAATTAAGCCTCTTTGAATATACAAATTAATGTAAATATTCCCTTAAATTCAGAGTTCTGTGAAAATATAATGGCAAAACCACGGGGAAACCACGGGGAAAAAAGAAGAATATCAGCGAATGCCAAGTGGAGGTGATAAAAAATGTACTATTTGTTTGTTTAAGCAGTTATATAAACAACAAAAGGAGGTTCACCGAAAGTTCAAGTTCAGAAAGTTGCACATTGCCAGAAATATAAAAAAAGTGGTCAGATATCAAAGTCGCTATAAAAAGGAGAGTTGTAGCCCACTACTTAAGAAGCATTTAGGGTACAGAGAAAAGAAAAAAAAATAGGGACACTGGGAAAAAAGAGTCAAAATGTCAACTTTAATTTCGAAATTTCTACTTTAATCACGTAGTTTATTTTGTCATTAAAGTAGAACATCATAAACTTCATCTTAAAATCATTTAATTTACTAGTTTCTCAAATTCCATCATAAATAAAGTAGCACATTAAATGCTTTGTATTCTTTGTGTTCTTCTATGTGCTCTATGTGTATAAATCACTACGTGGTTTTTAAACAGGCTTTCTCTTACGCAGACAGAACACAGAATACACTACATTCATGATATTACAGCTCTCTGAACAAATTAAATACTAAGATGTACAGTATCATTTTCATGGTGATAGAAATTAAAGCATGTATTAAACATGAGGGCACGGTGGTGCAGTGGTAGCAGCGAGCTGGCACCCCATCCAGAGATTGTTCCTGCCTTCTGCAAGATGTTTGCTGCACTGTGCGTGACCCTCGATGAATTAATTTATTGAAGCAGTACTGTCTCTTTCAAACGTAACCCCCAATTCCTGTCCTTCCTTTCCTTTCTTCAAGTAACCAATCACCACACAATACAGGTAAGCTCTGTAATGATTCTCAAGCCATCTGTAAATTTAGAATGCCGATTCTTCAAAACTTTTAAGGAACATTGAAATATCTTCGTAGTACATGTTTAATTATTCCATCCATCTATTCATCCAGGGTCACGCCAGTCCTCAGCAAGCATACAGAGCAAGGCAGGAACAATCCCTGAAAGGGGCACCAGCTCATCGCTACTGCTGACTGCCGTATCCACACATTTAATTATTAACAGTATATATTATTTAAATGAAGTTAAAAATGTATCTGTATAATATAATATACATAACATAACATACTTTACTGCTTTTCATCTTAAAAATTATATCAAGAGCTCCAAGAATGTAGTGCTTGGAAATCTAAATTCACTTAGAAGCCAGTCATCATCATATGTAATTACATGCTCTCTTCTATTGAACTGAATTGAATTTCTTTATTGTTATTGTATGGTACAATGAGATTCAATATGCAAATCTTCCATAAAGATATTTTCCTATAAAACAATAAGATAAAAGTAATAATAATAATAATACAATAAAAAAGCAATGAAAAATATACAATATAAAAGCATAAGTGACTCAGGTTGTGCATATTACAACTGTGGTGCAAGCTTACAGTGAGATACTTATTACCTTACTTATAAGTACAAACAGTTCTACCGGGAGCACTTGATGAATTGATTGAGTGCGCTTAGAGCTCTTGGAATGAAACTGTTTCTGAACCACGAGGTCCCTACAGGAAAGGCTTTTGCATTTGCCGAATGTTAGAAGCTCACATAGACTGTGCCCATCGCTGAGACAGCGTGTGCTAGATGTATCCTGATAATTATCTCTGTTCTCAATACAATCTGCCGTAGAGCTTTCTGATCAATTGCTGTAGAGCTGTGGTTCCACACTCAGATACAATGTGTTAAAATACCCTGAGTGGTGCACTGACAGTAACAACACTAAAGCAGCTATGATATTTGGAATAGTTTGGCCATTCCATGCATCATTATATTATTACAGGTTGATTACAATCAGATGCCTTAAACTAAAAAATGATATGAGGTTAATTTCAGTGTATTTAATAAAGCCACATCAGGGATGTCAATCTAAAAAATAAAGGGAAACCACACAGGAACAGTAGCACTGCTTTGATGCTGGGTGCTGCCAGTTTGCAAAACTGAGCCAAAAATGTGTGTACGCAATGGTTTCAGCTGGCATGAGAATGTGCGCGGCTTTACACCAAGTTTAGGTTTTATACACTGAGATGTGAGCGTGGAAACAGGCGTATGCAACATTTTTGTGCATATGCACCATTTATACATGAGGCCACAGTGGCTGCAAGTTTTCATTCTAACCCTTTTCTTAATTAGTGACTTGTCTTTGCTGCTAATTAACTTCTTTTGAATTCATTTTAATTGACTTGCTCTTGAAGACTCAGACCCCTTAATTGTTTATTTTTCCTTAATTAGCAACCAAACAAAAATGAGATACAAAATGAGCTAAAACAGGACCAGCAAACTGTGTCCATCATACAGTATCTAAAAATAAAGAAAGATGAAGGTCTTAGGAATGTTGATCTACTTAGGTCCTTAAAACATTTGAACAGTGCTCTTAGAAAAGTGGGAATCAACAATTTTGAAAATGTATGCTATTGCACAACAAGAGCAGCAACAAGCCATGGAATGGGTTTAATTAACAACAAGAATCAGTGCCTAATTAAGCAACTGGTTGGAATGAAATTGGTTTGGGTCAAAATTTATGTTAGGGCAAGACAACATCAGTATTGACTCCAACAGCTCCTGCTGAGAGTGAAACTACAAGTGAGTCGGGCCAGGAGAACTCGTCGACTCCAGGAGGTTCACTGGAACTGAGCATGACTTACTATCCGTGCTGTCAAATACCCTCATAAGTCAACAGCACTGAGTCCAACCGGGCTTGCAACACTGCCAGCAGAGCGCGGATAAAACTGAAATGAACAGTCCAAGCTGAAGGTAATGATCACTGCTATGATTACCACAATAACTACCGCTCTCGGGGGGAACATTATTGAGATATAGATTAATATAAAGAAGGTTATAAAGAATAAAAGAGAAGATATAAACCATATAAACATGACAAATGAGAAACTGCTACAGGATATTAAATACCTGAAGAAAGGTTTAAGTAATCACTTTGAGGCACACTTTAAAAACATTTTAAAAATTGAAGAAAAAAACACAGGAAAATGCAAGTAAGTTTGAGAATAAAATTAGAGCACTTGCTGCTCAGCTTGAATATTTTAAGCAAATGTTCATGGCTCATATTGAAATAGTTGAACAGTTGGTATCCGCCACTGATGAAAAAGCAGCTGCTGCAAAATCCGATTGCACAGTGCTTGGAGACATACTAGCTGCGCTGGAAGATGGATACAGAAGAAATAATATCAGAATTTAATGTCTCCCTGAAAACAATGAAAGTCCAAACCCAGAGAAATTCATGGCTGAACTATTCTCTAAAATAATTTGGAGGACTTTAAATCAGACACCAAGATATCAGCAGCTTAGCTCATACCTGGATCAAATGCCTCAAAACCTAGAGGCCTTATTGTTTGTTTCGACAAACGACAATCTAAATTAAATTTGATGTCACTTCTCTGACTGAAACACAAGATTATATTTGAAAATAACTGAATTCGTATTTTCCCTGATTTCTTACCATCAACAGCTGTTAAACAAGTCACATTTTATAGCATTAAACAGATCAGATCAGATAAATCAGATACAGCCTCTTGTATCCTGCTAAACTGAGAATGTACATTCAAGGCAATTTCAACATTTTTAAGTCTCTAGATTAAGCATAAAAAGAGCTAAGAAAACTAATCCAGACACTCTCTGAAATACAAGCGTGATTTTACCTGCAATTTGGTCCATTCACAATGAGACTTTTGCTGTAATTATACATTCTATTTCCTTTACAGCTACTTTTATGGCTTATTTACAATTATATGTATAACCTTTTTTTTTTGGTTACCCTTGGTTTATTGTATTAGAATTGTACCATCATACATTAGAATTAGGAAATTGTATATTGTATTAGGATTGTACTACCATAAATTATCTGCTTCTCCATGGTTACTAACATCATTCCTTGGGTTTATTTTTGTAGAACTGTTTAAGATTGTATTCTAGGTTTACAGTATTTGGACTGTATTTCCAATAGATATTTATTCTTTAGTCTTTCTGCACCGCTGCTGTCAGAGGACTGGGACTTTGTGAAGTGTGGTCTAGCCTCACTTGGGGAGGCAAATTGGGGGGCTGGGGGGGGGGGGCAGAGAAAGACAGCAAGCTAGGCTCTTTAGCAATAGGCTTTATATCCATAACTCCTGGCAAAATTAGAAATTAAGGTTAAATCTACCTTATGTAGTAAAGTACTACCTTTTTTAAGACTATGATATGTCAACAAAAGTTCAGAAGCAATGTCTTTATGACCAAACTGTGAACTATGTGAGCGGGAATGTCAAAGGTCTCAAAAATGAGTTAAAGAGAAAGGATCTATTGTATAGGATCACCCAATGTGTCTAAAGCAAAGATAGCACTTCTATAGGACACTCATTTAAAAAGCAAGAATCAGTTGTGGTTGCAAGCAGATGGGACAAGCCAAATATTTTATTTACAAAAAAACTTCTGTCCTCGCTGGCCATCGGACCTTTTATTCTATGTTAATTAGTGTTCCCTAATTTTAATTATTTATTTTGTCTTTTTTCTCTTTCTTCATCGTGTAAAGCACTTTGAGCTACATTGTTTGTATGAAAATGTTCTATATAATTAAATGTTGTTGTTGTTGTGAGTATTTGTTATTTGATATTTTCATTCTCTTGCTCCGTTTCAAGGATCCTGTTTCCAGATTCATTTTAGGACTTTGTTCATTTAGGATTGCTGATTAGGCAACTCCTTTTTGCCTCTTTTCCTCTGAAGAACCTTGCCTTATATTTTTCTATTTTTTGTTAATAAATCCTGGTCTTTTTTATAAAGATTATTTTGATGCACTTATTCACAAGCTGAGGTTTACATTACCATCCCATTCATACTGTTTATGACAGCTTTTAGGACATTTAAGTTTCTTCTGAAGATTTCCCTTTTGGGCTTTCAAAGCCTGAGACAGGGAAGTTTAAGCTGTGACTAAGCCCCAATTGGGGTGAAGTCTTTCCAGGCCGGCAAAAGAGGCCTGGCCTGGCCAGTAAAGCCCTTTGTGGGCCATTTTAGGAGGCTTCACACTAGTTTTTCTGTTTTTGGATTTCTAAACCACAAAAAAAAGCAAAACCTAACCAAAATAATAATAAAAAAATCTGCAATGCATAAAATATAATGAAAATAGGAAAAAATAGTATTCAAAAACAGATCCTGAAAACCTTTTGGTTTTAGGTAGATTTTAAGTGTTTACTTTCATTCAATAATATAAATTAATTTGCTTCAGTTAATAAAATTAATTTTATTATCTACTTTTGCATATACAGTATATTAAGGTGTGGCCACCAGAGGGCATCAGAGAGCCTCAAACCCAAGACACACTATAACACCAGATGTTATATGAGTAAAACAACAGGTATTTATTACCAAACACCTTTCCAATAATCACCTCTCCAAAATAAGCCACAATAATGCAAAACAAATTAATTCTTCATCCTCTCCACTTCCCACTGAGTGTTGCCCACTGCCTCCCGATTCTGTCTTATTTAAGTAAGGCAGCAGGGTTCCTTTTAAAACAGACCTGGGAAGTGCTTTCGGTCTCCTGTCCAGATCGTCCAGAGCATTTATGGGATGTGTGGAAACCAGTGCAGTCCTCCACATACAGCTCCCTCTGGTGGTCCCCAAAGATATTGAAAGGGCTGCATTTCCGAACCCCAACTCCCATGCCACCATTCAGGTGTCCTAATCAGGTTTAGGTTGGAGGGACACTGCCACCTGTCATGTGGGGAAACAATCTGCTCCCGGGAAGCCCATCTGCCTGTCCCATCCATTATAGGCTCCTGGCTGGGCATGAATCCTTCCTTTATCCCAGCCAGGCACTTGCAAAGGGTACAGCAATAAACATCCACATGTTTGTGATCATTTTATTTGGGTTGACTGTACAGTGTCTGTGGTCACTGTAGTGAAGTTTTAATCTTGATCAGCCAGTTTCTCTATGTTTTCTAAGAATAAATATGACTGGTCTTCTCTCTGTTAGCACCAAAGAACAGCAGTGATTAGTCATCTTCTTTTTATGGGCTGAAATCCTTGTTGTAATCATGATTGCCTTCCTCAGTGCTGTTCTTGGTAGTGGACGTGGATTTCGATCAGTGGTAATAATAATAATAATAATAATACATTTTATTTATATAGCACCTTTCCCATGCTCAAGGCACTTACAGAATATAAGAAAGAACAGCAGGGTATACAGTATATAGCATTGTACAAACCAGATAAATAAATAAAGAAGATTACGACAGTGAATTCAGAGAAAAAAAACAGAGAACATAATTGATGGTCTCGCATACACACATACAGGTTACATGAGCATCTTGACAGAGAGAACAGAGAGAAGGGTAATAAAGTCAAGTAGAGCTAAAAGCCTTCCTGAACAGATGAGTTTGGAGTTGCTTTTTAAAAGAATTCATGGAGTCAGCTGATCTGATTAATTTCAGTAGGTCGTTCCAGAATCTGGGCGCTATACAGCTGAAGGCCCTGTCACCCATGGAGTGTAGATTAGTGTGGGATACAACAAGATTGCCAGAATCAGAGGACCTTAGTGGGTGGGCAGGCACATAGTGATGGAGAAGGTCACTGATGTAGTTTGGCACAAGGTTATTTAAGGCTTTGTAGGTTATTAGTAGGATTTTATATTCGATTCTGTAAGACACAGGGAGCCAGTAAAGACGGAGCAGGATGGGTGTGATGTACTCGCTGTTGCTGGTTCGAGTAAGGACTCTTGCAGCTGAGTTTTGAATAAGCTGGAGCTGTGACAGAAGATTAGATGGGGCACCTGCCAGTAGGGAATTACAATAATCGATGCGGGATGTGATAAAAGCATGGACAAGTTTCTCAGCATTAGAGAAGGAGAGGAAGGAGCGAACACGGGATATGTTACGGAGATGAAAGTAAGAAAGTTTCTTAATGTGATTTATGTGGGTGGAATAAGAGAGGGAGGAATCAAAAATGAAACCAAGATTCTTTACAGTAGAGGCAGGTCTGATGAAATCACCGCCAAGATAGACTGGGAAGGAGCTCATTTTATTAAGTTGCATTTTAGTCCCAATTTACAGGAGTTCAGTTTTATTGCAATTTAATTTTAAAGAGTTCTGCTCCATCCAGGTTTTAAATTCACTAAGGCAGGTTGTGAGCTGAGAAAGCTCTGATGAAGTTCCACTTTTAACATTGAAGTAGAGTTGAGTATCATCTGCATAAAAATGATAACCCAGTCCATAGCTACGGATAATATGGCCAAGGGGAAGCATGTAAATACAGAAAAGCAGAGGACCGAGGACACAGCCCTGAGGGACTCCTTGTGTGACTGGTGCTGAGCTGGATCTGCTGTTGCCAAGACTAACAAACTGTTGCCTATCAGTCAGATAGGACTTGAACCACTTAAGGGCAGTGAAAGAGATACCCAGTATATTCTCTATTCTGGACAGTAGGATGTCATGTCTGGCTGTGTCAAATGCTGCACTGAGGTCTAATAGAATTAATATGCTAGTTTGTCCAGAGTCTGCTGCCATAAGCAAATCATTGGTTACCCATAGCAGAGCAGTTTCACAGCTGTGCCGTGCCCTGAAACCAGACTGAAAGGGTTCCATCAAATTATTAGAAGTTAAGTAATTGTGGTAATGTGCCTTACTGGCATTACCTAGAATTAAATAAAATTTGTCAAGTGTCCTCTGCAGTGGAGAGGCATTTGTTTGTAATAAAAAGTTAAAGTACAAAGAAAGGAAACTTGCCTTATTCCTTTCTTTTATACTATTGCAGATAGACATCTTTACAGACCTTATTAGCGCCTTTTGGAGAGTGTTGCGGTAGGTCTCGTGTAGAATGGAGAGACAGCCTTGCCATTAACCGGCCGGGATGGCATTGTCGGTCCTCCACTACTGCGTGTGCCTCCCGCGACCCCATAACTCTAAAGGAGTAAAAGTAAGTGTGAAGCGTCATAGTATTAGGTTACCGTTGTTTAGAAAAGGGATCCCATGTGTGTAGTTGTCTGGGCAGTAGCTCAGGTGAAGGGTGTGAAACTTTAAAAAGTGCTTACGGTAACTTAAGGCAGAAGCGCAGTTGCGTCTCAAATGCTGGCACAGCTATGCGCGTGCGCGCCGGCTGCTTGAGTGATTATAGTATTTTTGCAGGGCAGGAGACGCCACATCTCGCAGACGCGTTCTCGTCATCGCGTTATTGGAGTGAGATGACGGAGGACAGCCTAATTGGTCGGCACAAGGGCACCGAATATAAAAGGGACTCATGGCCCTTAGAGGTTGGTCCCTTTCTGATTAGATCTTCCTGGAGAAAGGTACTCGGTAGAGCAGTTTCGAATTTACCAAGCATTACGGCGTGTGCCTTGTTCTTGTAAATATTTGTTCGAGTATAAATATCTCTGGAGTAGTTTTGGTGTAGGTATTTATTCGGGTTATGGGTAGGGGAGAGTGGGGTAAGTTGAGCCATTTTTTACTTAGGCTGTCCTCTAGGCAAGGGAAAGTGATATGTAAATAAAACCAAAATGTCTACATCTTTTTCAGGATGTTTCCCGTCAGTGGAAATGCTAAGAATGCATACATGACATATGAAAAAGAAAATGTGACCTCTTGAAAAAAGTGGTCTTGTGGCTCAACTTGCTCCAGCTTAGGGGTAAGTTGAGCCAAGCCAGCGGGTAAATTGAGCCACCTGTGTGTAAACTGACCAATATACTTTTTTCCAGTTTAAACCTGATTGTCATTTTGAATTATCCTAAAGGAAACTTTAAACTATATATAAATAAGTCAAATGCAAGTGTACTGTTCAAAATATTTTAATAAAAATGATGATATAACAATTGAACACTATCAACAGTATAGAACAACTGTAACGAACTCACAAAAAAGAATACTGTGGTTTTCCTTAACTATCTACTCCACATTCCACCCCTCAAGGTTGCAGGGAAATATGAATTGCTGCTCTCGCCATGCAGTTCCTTCAGCCTTTTGAGGTTGAGGCAGCTTCTTTACCACTTCACCTTGCCAGAAAAGTGCCACGTCATCCTCCTTGAAAACAAAAGTTGGTTTCCCTTTAGCTGTGCTCCCTCGGATTCTTCGGAGAAATCTTGCAGTTACTTCTTCACTCTCAAGATTCTCAACCAAGCCAATGTAATGGTAGCTCCTGTGTTTGGTTGCAAAGTTAACTATAACAAAGTCACCAACTAACAGGTCTGTGCTTTCTGGTTCACTTCTCTCATCCTCTGTTGCGTCATCCTCAGATGTGTCTTCGAGTGGGATGGGAACATCACTCTCAGAGCTACTGCTCACTGTGATTTTCTTCCTGGTTTGTTTCTTCTTCAGCTTTCCTTTTTCTTTTATGTTACTTTGCTTTTTCCCCTGCAGTTTCTTTGCTCTCTCTTTGTGAGCCCTTTCAATTGCCTGCTTTTCAGGTGTATCGGTTAGAATCCTTGTTTTTACACGCTTTCACTTTGTTTGTGCTCTGGGATGTGGACTTTTGGGTAAGGGCAGAATTTCATCTGCAGACACATATGCAGTGTGGCTGAGACACACATCTGTGTCACCTGGTAATGCACATCCTTGTGGGGAGGTTGATGAAGGCAGCATAGAAGTAATGGAGGTTGAAGTAGTGGATGGATTATTTGCTGTGGTTGGCTCATCGGCAGTAGATGGATCTACTACAGTGGGAGACTGTTGTTCAGGGTTTGGTCTGTCTGACACCATGGATGGTGCAAACTCAGCATCTGGGAAAATATCTCGGTTGTATGGAAAGATCCCTGTGAACCAAAATCTAGAAATTATATTCCGTGGTGTCATTGCTGACATGAAAGCTTCATTCACACGTCCAGCGGTCTGGTAAATGGTGGCTGTTTTACCTGGGTTAGATCTCATCCACCCAACAAGAGCGTTGTTGAAGTGGGTCTTGAATGGACCGTACACACTCTTGTCCAGAGGCTGCATGCAGTGGGATGTGTGGGGTGGAATGGTGTGCAGAACAACACCCTTGGTCTTTGCAATATCGACTGCCTTGAGTGAGATGTGGGCCTCGTGGTTATCAAGGATTAGCAGCATTGGATGGTCAGAGGAGCAGTTGGTGTACTGAACCAGATTTTCAAGAAACCCAGCAAAGGTGTCTTCATTGTGGTTCAACTTACCCCAAGGCATCTGGCTCACTTTACCCCATAGCTATCACTTTGGAAAAAGTTACCTAGCTTAGCAATTCAAGCTAACCTTTAGCTAAATGGTTCACATGGTTTAATATGCTAGTAAACCATCAACATGTATGGTATTAATTTTTAGACCTGGATAAATTAGTTTTCATTTTACAGTCAAAATAACTGAAATGCAAAAAATTTACTTTGACAAGGCAAAAACAGGTTTTTGTGAATAGAGCATACATACCACACTACCACAAGCTTCTTTCAATCACAGGGGCAGCAAAATGGAGGGTGCTTTCAAAATTTATGGTCACATGACAACAAATCTGCACTATTGCCTTAGTACAGGGGGTGGGTCAACTACCCACTGGCTCATCTTACCCCTCTCTCCCCTATTGGTGCACTGTTTATTTTTGTATATAGCCACTATTTTTGAACGTCATTTATTTACTGTTTTTGTGTGCCTTTTGCGGTATTGAACTGTGTTTTAATATATAAATTCCGCAGGACATTATTTTTGTTAAGTGCACCTGTAAATAAAACTTCACTTTATTTTTCAAAAACCCAACCTTTTTTGTGTCCGTGTCTCCCTGTCTTGCACTATCATCCTGGTCACGCTCGGTCCCACATACTAGACACCTAGAGTGTAGGCTGGTGTTCTTGATTCCCACTACACGGGGTGTCACAGTAATTGGTGAGTTGGGAAGCTACAACACGCTGAAGAACTTTTGACAGGAAAGGTAAGTGGGAAATAGGCCAGAAATTGTTAAGATTGTCAGCATCAAGACCAGACTTTTTTAACATTGGGGTTACAGAAACAATTTTAAAAGTGAGCAGCACAGAGCCAGTGTCAAGGGATGAGTTTATTATTGTTGTAACAGTCGGGATTATGGCATGAAGGCAGGATTTAAATAATGTGGTGGGGATGGGGTCCAGTACGCAAGTAATCGGCCTCATCTTACAAAGCAGGTTATTAACAAACACAGATGTGACTGGTGAGAACACAGAGAAGGAGCTGGATGGAGTGGGAAAACAGGGAGAGATATAAACAGATGATGTATTTATGTTAGTTGAATTATTTAGATCTTTAATATTGTTACTTCTGTTTTATCTAATGCTGAATGAAAGGCTGAGTTATAGTGGTCAACAAGACTATCTAGGATTGACGGAATAGGTGCAGACAGTAAAAGATCAGAAATGGATCCAGAAAGGATAGAGGGACAGATATTTTTAAGGTTTCTGTAAGAAATTTGTCGTTTACAGGTAAGAGGAGGGAAAGGCAGTGAAACAGTGAAAAATACTGCTTTATGGTCAGAGAGTCCCAAATCAGTGCTATAAATGTTGGCAACAGATAGTCCAGAAGTGCAGATCAGATCCAATATATGACCACCAGAGTGGGTGGGAAAACCATCATGTTGTGTCAAGTCAAAACAGTCCAGTAAGGATAGGAATTCATTTCTCAGTTTAGATGTGGGGATGTCAAAATGGATGTTGAAATCGCCAAGAAGGATAATTCTCTGAGAGTAAGAGCTTAGGTGCGTCAAAAGTTCAATCAGATCGGATAAGAAGGATGCATTGTATTTTGGGGGACAATAAAGAACAATGAATGAGACAGGACCTGAGTCCGTTATTAGTTTAAGAGCCAGGCACTCAAAAGACAATGGACAGTCAATTGGGATTCGTTTGATATTTAAGTCTGCTCTGACAATTACTGCAAGCCCACCGCCTTGTCTAGAGCTACGAGGCTCTGTGTGGAAAGTGAAACCAATTGGAGTTGCCTCCATGAGAGACGCAAATTCGTTTGGTTTTTGCCAAGTCTCTGTTAAACACAGAATATCAACTTTGGTGTCAGTGATGACTTCTGAGAGCACCAATGCTTTGCCATTAAGAGATCTCGAGTTAAACAGTGCAATATTAGTTAATGATGCTTCTTTTTGCACAGAGCCGTGATCAGGGTTTATTTCCACATAATGCAAATTTGGCACACGGACACTTGTATTTCCAGGGTCATGAGAAGGACGGCTTATTCCTGAGCAAATGCTGCCAGTGGTCTTTTCATTTGCAGCCCAGTGGTGGCGGTGACCTGACCCGCGATGTATATATTTCGGGCGCTGCAAAATACCGGCGTATTTTAGGATGTTCCAGTCAGACCATTTGCTCTGGACAAACTGTTTAATAAAAAGGAGTTTGTCATGAGAGCATTTTAGCATGATACTGGGCAATACTTATCTGAATAGCAGTGGAGAAGCAGCACAGCACAGCGGATCCGGTAGGACAGGCGGGCGTGGTAGCATAGGCGAGCGGCGATAGCAAGCAGCAGAAAGCATAGCAGGAGGAGGTAGCAGGATTTGGAGGTTCCAATACACAGCCACAAACAGCAATGCTTGGTAATTTCAGGTGTGATCGCCCCGGAGCCATAAGCCAGATTAGTATGAACATCAGATCAGTTCCCAGTCGTAGAGTACTGTAAGATGAAACGGGAGCAGATCATCATAGCGAATATAATATAATCACGGAGACAGATCATCCCGAGGTCCTAGATGGCCAGGTACAAAGAAATGTTCGTTGGTCTCATCCCGTGATCCACAGACTCAGCTGTTCCCAGTCAAAGTAGAGTCCATAAAATCTGTAAATATTACGCCAAATCCATACAATTCGAGTCAGCTGTATCCACGAACTATACGTGCAATAAAAGGCGTATTTTGTGAAAAGTGTTGTTAATAGGGAGGAGCAACAAAAACATGTATGCACCAGCGTCCCCTCACCTGCTGTAGTACACCCAAAAAGAGGGGTTCACTGTTTGATGTGCTTCTTTGGTAAAATTGGAGAGCACGGTTGCCATTTTTACTCCTAGAAAACAACAAGAGGAAATGACTGATTAAACTTGAACCTTTACCACAGTGATCACAGACACATTATTTTCCATGTTCAGTATAGTTTATACTTTGTGGTTTCCAAAATCTAGTCCTAAATATTTACCATGTAATCTAGACAATGAAACCATGTGCTCTCAAGGGGTATGCTGGGGGCTTGTTCAAATCTCTATGGTTATACACAATACACAGGGCTCTGGTAATCACAACCTGAATAGTAGAGAAGGCTGACAAATCAGTGTGTTTTGCATTTTTTTTTTTTGCCTTCTGTAGGATTAAAGTAATAGTGGTGTCTGAATTACTGATCTTATACTTGAGTGGCAGAACTTAAGTTCCTAAATACAGGGTACAAGGATAAAAAGGAAGTGGTTATAGCCAGAGAGTAATATATGTGGAAATATTGTTATAGAAGAGAGAACTCAAGACTTTGGTTTGTGAAAAATCATTGTAAGCAGTAAATTAAAAAGAAAAAAGAAAAAACTTTCGTAGTATAAGAGGGACAACAAGATAAACCCAAACCAACACTGCTTTTTCAAGACAGCTAACTGTGCACAAACAAAAAAGGCACTGTTGGTCAACCAGTAGGCAGAGAAGAAAGCAAGCAAGGCAGAGACTGTCTGGTTGTGGGTCTAATTACAAAATTGGAATGAAAACAAGGCACAAAGTTTTTGATTATTGGTTGGTCAGTTGTGAATTTAAGAAGAACTTGTTACAGAAAAAACTTTCCTCTGTTTTCATTCATGGAGAACAGCTGAAAATACAGAATGATTCTTCATCTGCAGATAGATATGAACAAATGTCTCAGTCCATGGGGTGAGCAATCAAGGGAAACAATTTACTCCCTTTTACACATTTCTATTACAATTACCTTATCTGATGCATCGTGTCATCTGACTCTTAATATGCAGAATTCTGTCATCTTAGCCAATCTCCTACACCCACCACTAACTCTGTATACATGTTGGTTCTTCTATTATTCTAAACATCACTTCGTTAATAAGGGTGTCCTGAGGGTTTCCCATTGATCTTATCACAGCTTCACAATAGGGGTGCTTTCCCACTATTTAAGGGGTCGTTTATTACTCATTTACTTCATTTTAACCTTAGTAATTACCTTGATGGTCCCTCTTAAGATGCGGCAACCCTCACATGCTCAAGCTTTAAGCCATGTTTAATTAACCCTTTACTTACCTTCAGTCCTTTTCCTTATCTATATATATATTTCAGCATGTCTGTCTGTTGGTTGGTTGGTTGGTACGTTTACATCAGTGTTTTGATTGGCTGAACGAAGCACTGGGAAGCGAGTGACCAATCGGATTAAAAGAAAAGCTGAAGGAAGTCACTCGACTGAAGAAGACGAAAATGCAAAAAGAAATAAGATTTTGGATATTTCAAGTGCTCAAACTACACCTCAAGAATTGCCAAAAACGAAGAAACCAAAAAGAATTTTTACTCAAGAACAAAAACTGTGGAATAAACAGCGACGTGCAGTACGACAAGCAGCAAAGAGTGTTCAAATCTCGCAGCAGAGACAAAATGAACGCCAACCAGTTACAGCTTACAGAAGCAACCGCACGGAAGAACAAACACAATTGGTTCACGAAATTGAGCGTCTGCGATTACAACAAAAACGTTCTACTGCCACTGAAATTGAAGTTGCTGAAACACGTGAACATGAACGACAACAACAACAAGAAAGTCGGTCAAACGCAACTCAAGTTTAAATTGTTGAGAGAAGAGAACAAGAACGTGGATGGTTCCAATCCTGATTCGTCGTGTGGCACAAATAACAAAAAACATTTTATTACTAAATTTAATCATGGTACAAATAATTTTGCACTTAATGACTTTTACCCAGCAACACTGATAAAAGTCGCCTGCAGCCCGTCCTTGACGGGCACGACTACCTATGCTTTTAATAATCCATTGATACAATTTCATTCAAATATATACTTGTATTAAATTGAAAAAATTACAATGTATTGATTAAAACATTTGATTAAATTTCTATAAACTGAAGTGAATTAGTCAGATGTACAGGATGTAGGCCTGGGTACATAATATGAAGTACAAAGTAGCTATTGTTTTAATCCTGGGTGCATAGTATGGGATAGCCAGTTAGCTTAAATGTCTTTGTCACTGTGATTTTGGAAGAAAAATAAGACAATCAGAGAAAAATGTCATAGTAGTGGTAAGGAAAGCATGCAGACATGAGGACAATGATGACCCTGGAATTCTGAATTTAGCCTCCTAGAGTGGTAAGGCAAAGGTATTAATTAGTGTTCCACGGTCTCCATATACTGTACTAGCAAGTTAAATATTAAAAGAAAATTAATGGGACTTAATTTTGTGTAATTTATATTGATATGCACACCTGAGGTTTATAGTGATACTCAACTGATACTATAACTGTTGAGAAGGAGTTACATTTTCTATTACTGTACAATTCAACAGAACAAGACCTGAAATTCTTATTATTAGCACTAAGTTTAAACTATCAATAATTGTGTAATCCCTGTCATTTTAATTCAGGGTTCCTGGGAGCCAGAGTGCCAGTCTCAGCAGCACTAGATGCAGGCAGGAACCCTTCTGGGTTGAAATGCCAGTCAAGGGACTGGGACAATTCATACACACACCTTTATTATTTCATTCAAGGCCAGTTTAGTCGACTAGGTTAAACTCTAAGAGAAAAGGGGAATTGAAAAGTCATATTACACTATTGTACAACCAAAAATCACTCAGAGTATTTTTTAAATATTAGCCATTTTTTATTTTTCTAAAAATTCATTTAAAAAAACATTTTCATGCTTAATCCTCCGAAACATTCAACAGGGCTGATATTGCAGCAGTGCAATTCTGATTAGAAAAGGCTATGTCTGTGCTTATTTTTCATGGCAACCCTTAGATGTAACATTAAATTGGAAACGTGTGTGTCTGAAACATGTTTGTGCACTTACGGTACATTTTGCTTTTCCTAGTAGATCTGACCTTAAAGGTAATAATCGGGGTTTAATAAAAAAAAAAAAACTTGACTGGTCTGCCCATTTGGCCTCCTCACAAATATACAATTATGCACATGCTTAATAATAAACATCCTTTAAATCTCAAGTTACAGAAAATTTTCCAAGATTTTGAGGAGCAAAAGTGATGAAATGCCCTTATGCAGTATTTAATCAGAGGACGTTTTGTTACCGTCATCAATTAAACCTATTTATATATGTCTTATAATATATATGTCCTCTCAAATAAACCAGTTCTGTTAAAAGATGCCTACAAGTATTTTAGAAAAAAATACAAATGCTGTTACTCAGCTGTTCTGCTGAATTCCCCAGAGCAAGCCATAGTGTTAATATTTAAAGTGCTTTGATTACTGATTTAATGTATCCAATATAAATCAAAACACATGGACCTTTGAGGAATAAAAGATGCAAAAGTTTTCAGAAAGAATGGTTTTAGATAGATCCTCTCTTCCTTTTGATGACAGGATGCCATAAATCATCATTTAAAATGAACTTCGAGGCCACAAACAGTTTTAACATAGTTTGCCAAAATCCTTTTCAGTATAGAGCATTTATGACTATCATCCCACTTCTTCCCAGCTCATCATTTCTTAGCATTCCCTTAAAATGATTCTGTCATACAGCCAGAGTCTGTAGAACTGAAGTGCATGAAATAATAATTTAGTGGCTAACAACTGTATCCAAAAAGGACTGAATACACAGTTAATGTATCATTGGCCTTTCAAATTTCAAACAGAAGTATACCGTACAAAGAAAAAAATTGTATTACTAGGAAACTCTGAATGGATTTTGTAAGTGCTCCAGGACTGGCATATTTCTGTACGTGTGACTATATTTTAAAAGAAGTTAAATTAATAACTAGATATTGATGTAAACAAACAAATGAATGGTTTTGCAATGTCTCTAGCAATTATGTAACCAAACTTTAAGTTGTGTTTCATCTAAATTATTATATATTATGGATAAAAGAGAGCTATAAGTAAGATGTAATAAGAAAACTAAACAAACAAATAACAATATGCATTCACTCATAAAAAACAATCAATCCCAGCGGTGTCCCACACTTGAATTTTTCTTTAACTGTTGCTGAGTTGACAACATAATATGAAAGAATTTGTTGTGCTTTTGTAACTTCAAACTCCTGAATTTTCTGCCATACTTGGCTTAGGTTTATTTCTAGAATAGTAAGGTCTCTCTCTCTTTTTTTTACATTTCTGTGTATTATTGGGAGGTTGACTTTTCTTCCTCACAGCCCACACATTCTAGGCTTTGTCTTTGTTGATTTTGAAAATTATCCTTTTGTCCATGTGAGGTTTTCTTCAGTTAATCTGCTCCATTTTCACATCTCATCTTCACATTAGAGTAACTAACTCTGAACTTGGCTAGTATATGTAAAAGTGTTCTCTGAGGTGGACGTGCACACCATTACATTTTTCCTAGCTGTGTGGGATAGGCTCTAACTAATGGAAAAATTGAAGAGAGAAAATGGCTGCATGTGTGTTATACCATGGATGTAAATAAGTCTTCTTATTAATACATTTTTTACATTTCTTGTTTAAAGACAAATCGTTTTTTTTATTAATTAACCATTTATAGTACATTCATATCTAAAACATTTGACATTTCTTGGTCATTTATTAATGAATAGATTATATTAATGAGGTGCAAGGTAATTGAGATGTAAAGAACTACAATATCGTATCAACACTGACAAGTTGCCTCAACTGAGAAAGTCTTCATCAATGAGTCACCAACAGTGGGAGCTGCCATTCTATCATTTAAGTGAGCAACTTTAGTGCCAACTCCATAGAAAGTGCAAGCCTGCCATAGACACACAATCCCCATTCAAGTGCAACTAAAGTGAGCAGTCCTTCTAAGGATAGCAAGCTACCTTCAAGAGCAATAAAATGAGCATGAATCCATTAGGTCAATGGTGGTAAGAACCATGCAGCACTACACTGGTGTCAGAAGAAGGACAAGGAGAAAACCTGTGATCTGACTCAGAAAGCACAGAGTGCCACAGAGATGTGAAATATGGACCTGTTGAGCTCTTCAGAGTTGCTGCTAGAGAGCCTTGCAAGCTGCCAGTTGCAGCATCCATTCATGAAGGAAGATGGATAAGGAACCACTAACTCTTCACCTCCAGCCAAAGGTGATTCAGGTGCCCACATATAATAATCAGATCACCACCCAGAAGTATATCCATCAACACCACTTCAGAACCACCTGACAGTGCCGTACGCAGCACCATAGCACAGCACTCAAGATGCCTGCTGCTGTACTCTTGTCAAAAGCTGCATCATTAAGGCAAAAGAAAAGTTAGCAACAGTGGTGCCAGGACATCTGGCCTCTCAAAAAGAGGGCTATGTTACATCACAGACCAGTTGCCTCAACCAAGGATGAATTTATCACTGAGTCAGCAGCAGTAGGAGCTGACATATCATCATTCAAATAAGCCTATGAAAAGGGCAAGTCGGCCAAAGTAGCCTCATCTCCTTCTACTGTGGCTAAGTGAGCTACCTACGAGGGTAATGAAATGTGCAAAAGTCCGTTTGGGACATGATGGCAAGCACAACACAATGCGAAAGTATCACTTTCTACTTCTGGCCATCAACTTATCATACTCAGTCTTCTACATAACCTACAATTCTGAGTTCTTCCACCTGTTTTTTGTCTCCAGGTCTAATAATATCCATACCACATTGTTTTGTACTTGTCACCATGCCAGTCTAGCTTACTGGTCTTATCTTCATCATTTTTGATTTTGTCTGATTTTTTTTTTTAAAGAGGATTCCTAATTTTCAACATGGTGAGCAGATACAAAGTATATATATACCACCCTGGGTCAAGATGGGGCACACTTGCTAATGCACAATTCTTTTCCAGCTGCAGTTCAGAGGGACATCAACCAGAGGACTGCAACTAAGTAGATCATTCAGGAGCTCTGTTTTCTTTTTGATCTATTTTAGCACCCTCATGTGCTCTTTATTTTACCTTTTTTGATATACTACCTGATTAATAGGAGGCCATCTGGTTCCCAAACAGTTTCTTTGTTTTCTCAACTCCTTGAATCATTATCATGTACTAGCTGTGTAAGCCCTTGTTATAAAAAGCTCGGGCTCCTAGAAACTATTGAAATCATCAGAAAAAAAATTGAAATGCAGAATTGGCAGTTTCGTTTTGCTGACATGCTCGCCCCCCTTGTCTATCAGAAGCTAAGCGAGTTTCTCTCTCGTTTGTCTTTCGTTGGCAGTTTCACTTTGGCGACGGAGTCACTTTCTTTCAGCTTCATGTTGTAGCCTCATTCTTCTTTCTTTTTCCAACTCATTAACTTGGGGCCGCCTTGCCAGCTCTATGATCTTCATGCTGTAGCCTCTCTCTTCTGGGTCAGACAGACAGACAGGCACAAACACACTTTCACGTGTAGACATTTATATATAAGATATAGTAGATAGAGAGAGGAGAAGGAAGAATAGTGTGGAGAGAGATTATGAGATAAACAGGAAAGGTGGTTTGAGGTTGGTTGTCCTTTTTGTAATGTGAAGAAACCACCATGTATTGGAACCTATGCTATTGCAGAAATGTCCACTACAACTACCAGGTATTTCTTTGACATTGAATTATTTTGATATTTCATATTTTTCCAGTAATCAATGCTCAACTTTGGATTTGAATTTGTAAATACACATTTATTCTTTTGAGATAAAGTTTTATGTGGGAGTTGACACCTTTTTCACAAGACGTGTATATCTTTTTTTCTTTATAAACCAAAAGCTGGTATGCACTTTTTGAGGATTGCTTTCTTTATATTATTTTTGCTGATTTACCCAGAACCAAACATTTAGTCACTGAAGTATTTTTCTTGGATATCCCTATAATCTGTGCTATTAATTTAAAGATAATGCAGTTTGATTTTGAAGAATAACTTTTATAAAAGACCCCATAAAACACTATGAAAAAGCATGGAGCAAAAAAAATTGTATTTATTCGTTCCAAGATATTTGAATTAACTTTTCTTTGAATAATCATAGTAAAAGCAACACAAAAGGCTTTGACATATATTCATGCACTTACTTTAAAACAGAATGGGAGGCTAATATAGCAAGCATTGCAAAGTGTAAAAATGAGTGGAGACCACTCACTCCAAATGGCTTAGTCAGTGTGCCTATTGCTTGTTCCATTTTCCCACCTGATTGGTTCTCAAAAGACATTAGTAGTAGACTTTGCACTCTTTGTAAAGAAGTGCTTCCAATATCGAGTGTTCTTCTGTTGCATTTCTGAATTTTATCTTGGTGTGTGTGTTAGTATTTAACTAAAAGAAATTTATTTCTAAAGGTATGAACTCCTGTATTGAGTTGCATCAAGCTTCCCTGAGGAGAAACAAAGTAATAAGTACTGTGAAATTTTCAAATCACTGTTGTGTGAGAATTATTGAAAAAATGTAAAGAATGAACAGACTAAACCCAAAAATAAGTATAAAAAAATAAAATATGCAAGACTGCACTACAGAACTAGGATTATTTTATGAAATCACCGTAAATGGCTTGTATTATAATCTGCCATAGACTTGGATGATATGATATATCACTGTTTATTGAAATAATACTTCCTTTATTATTTCTAATTCAGTCTGACAAATAGCTCATATACTAAGCCAGCCAAGTACGTACATAGCACATGTCTAGCTGTGATTTAATCAATGGTGATAGAAATGCCAAAATAATAAAAGTTACAAAATATATGAATCAAATAACATTCAGGTGTTTTCAGGCTCTTATTTTACTGTTTTAAAAGTTGGAGCATTTTTGATTTTTGTGAATTAACTTAATCAAAGAAAAACATATTACATTTTTATAACAATAAGATATAGCCAAAAACAACATTGATAGTAGAAGTAGAGTTATATATAAACTATTAGCAGAGTACATTTGGAATATGATGTGCAGTACTTAAGGGCAGCTTGGTGTAGCTAAAATAACTTTATTAGACATCAGAATTCAACTGAACTGATCAAAAATTGTACTTTTGTACTATTGTTAATTATTAGTTTTGGATTCCTAATTGCAGTTTGCATTTCTTGCATTTAAAATATTTGAAAGAAGTGCCCAATGAAGTCTATGAAATCAATATTGAAGTCTCAAGTGAAATTGTTGGTTGTAAAAGACCATGACTGATAGCAGGTCATTGTGGTATTTTGATGAATAACTTGTGTGTTTTATCATGAAAAACAGTGCACTTTAGTAACTTTAACCCCTAAGATTATTTTAAAATTTTTTGACAAGTTGATGCTGAAAATGCCTAAGATGCTAGCCTTGATTTACATGTACATCCCACAGTACTCACATATTTGACATTCACTCAGCACTCATTCTCATCACAGGCAGCACTGGGTGATGCTGACTACTTCACTATCAATATCTCAGTGATGGCTGAGGCTAACTATCTCTCTGCCAAATCTTTAGCATCGGCAGTAAGTTGTGTCACACATGAGCTGCTCTTCTTTTGTGAATCCCGACTCACTACCCCTGAAAGGGCTACATTTTCAAACTACCTTAGCAAAGGCCAGCAGCTGCTTCAAATGCCACACTCTTGTCAAGATGAATGAGTGTGGCACTCTGCTCCTAGAATCATTACATTTGAAAGAAATGTACATTAGCAATATGGCCGAGGCTGGATACCTCAGCTTTAATACCTTAGCAGGGGCTAGAAAAGAAAAGAAAATATAAAACTGGAATGATTCAAATTGATATTCATAAAAGCAAGCTTCACTTCACTATAAATGGGAATGAGATATCTGTGTAATTTAAAGAGTTCATTCTTCTTAATCCAACCCAGCCACAGGGGATGCACAAACCAGTGTGTTTCTTCGTGCTGGTCCCAAGCCCGGATAAATGGGGAGGGTTACGTCAGGAAATGCATCCGGTGTAAAATTTTGCCACATCAACATGTGTACAAAAATAAACATTTCCATACTGGACCGTCGAGTCCGAAGTTAACAACAACCGTCACCAGTACTGTTAGCCAACAGGGTGTTGGTGGAAATTGGGCTACTGTTGGCCGAAGGAGAAGAAGAGAGGGGAGACGTGTCCGGAGGAAAGAGGAGAGGAGAAGGGTAAAGAGAGTGGAACTGAGAGTAGGAACTTTGAATGTTGGCAGTATGACTTGTAAGCGGAAAGAGTTAGCCGATATGATGGAGAGAAGGAAGGTTGATATATTGTGCATGCAAGAGACTAAATGGAAGGGGAGTAAGGCCAGGTGGATCGGAGGTGGATTCAAATTGTTCTGTCATGGTGTGGATGGGAGGAAAAATGGGGTACAGGTTATTCTGAAGGAACAGTATGTCAAGAGTGTTTTGGAAGTGAAAAGAGTGTCAGACAGAGTAATGACTGTAAAGCTAGAAACTGGAGGTGTGATGATGAATGTTGTTAGTGCATATGCCCCACAAGTTGGGTGTGCAATGGACGAGAAAGTAGATTTCTGGAGTGAGTTGGATGAAGTGATGGACAGTGTACTCAAGGGACAGAAAGTGGTGATCAGAGCAGATTTCAATGGACATGTTGGTAAAAGGAACAAAGGAGACGAGAAGGTGATGGGCAGATATAGTGTCAAGGAGAGGAATGAAGAAGGTCAGATGATAGTGGATTTTGCAAAAAGGATGGGCATGGCTGTGGTGAATACGTATTTTAAGAACAGGGAGGAACATAGGGTTACGTGCAAGAGTGGAGGAAGATGCACACAGGTAGATTATATCCTATGCAGAACAGTCACCCTGAAGGAGATTAAAGACTTCAAAGTGGTGGCAGGGGAAAGTGTAGTTAGACAGCATAGGATGGTGGTCTGTAGGATGATGTTGGAGATCAAGAAGAGGAGGAGAGTGAGGCCAGAGCCAAGGATCAAATGGTGGAAGTTAAAAAGGAAGACTACAAGGTTGAGTTTAGGGAGGTGGTAAGACAGGCACTGGGTGGCAATGAAGAGTTACCAGACAGCTGGGTGATGTGGAGATCAGTGAATCAGGAAGTGCAACAGATTAGCAAGTCACAAGTAAGGACAGCTAAGAAAACGATGAAGAATGGAAAGGCCATTGGTCCAGATGACATACCTGTGGAAGCATGGAGGTGTTTAGGAGAAATGGCAGTGGAGTTTTTAACCAGATTGTATAATGGAATCTTGGAAAATGAGAGGATTCCTGAGGAGTGGAGAAGAAGTGTACTGGTACTGATTTTTAAGAATAAGGGTGATGTGCAAGACTGCAGTAACTACAGGGGGATAAAATTGATGAGCCACAGCATGAAGTTATAGAAAACAGTAGTGGAAGCTACATTAAGAAGTGAGGTGATGATTAGTGAGCAGCACTATGGTTTCATGCCAAGAAAGAGCACAACAGATGCAATGTTTGCTCTGAGGGTGTTGATGGAAAAATATAGAGAAGGCCAGAAGGAGTTGCATTGTGTCTTTGTGGACCTGGAGAAAGCATATGACAGGGTGCCTTGAGAGGAGTTGTGGTATTGTATGAGGAAATCGGGAGTGGCAGAGAAGTATGTACGAGTTCTGCAGGATATGTATGAGGGAAGTGTGTCAGTGGTGAGGTGTGCGGTAGGAGTGATGGATGTATTCAACGTGGAGTTGGGATTACATCAGGGATCAGCTCTGAGCCCTTTCTAATTTGCAATGGTGACGGACAGGTTGACAGATGAAATTAGACAGGAATCCCCTTGGACTATGATGTTTGCTGATGACATTGTGATCTGTAGCAAGAGTAGGGAGCAGGTTGAGGAGACCCTGGAGAGGTGGAGATATGCTCTAGAGAGGAGAGGAATGAAGGTCAATAGGAACAAGACAGAATACATGTGTGTGAATGAGAGGGAGGTCAGTGGAATGGTGTGGATGCAAGGAATAGAGTTGGCAAAGGTGGATGAGTTTAAATACTCGGGATCAACAGTACAGAGTAATGGGGATTGTGGAAGAGAGGTGCAGGCAGGGTGGAATGGGTGGAGAAGAGTGTCAGGAGTAATGACAGACGGGTATCAGCAAGAGTGAAAAGGAAGGTCTACAGGACAGTAGTAAGACCAGCTATGTCATATGGGTTGGAGATGGTGGCACTGACAAGAAAGCAGGTGACAGAGCTGGAGGTAGCAGAGTTAAAGATGCTAAGATTTGCATTGGGTGTGACGAGGATGGACAAGATTAGAAATGAGTACATTAGAGGGTTGGACGATTGGAAGACAAAGTAAGAGAGGTGAGATTGTGTTGGTTTGGACATGTGCAGAGGAGAGATGCTGGGTATATTGGGAGAAGGATTTTAAAGATAGAGCTGCCAGACAAGAGGAACACCTAAGCGATGGTTTACGGCTGTGTGAGAGAGGACATGCAGGTGATGGGTGTGACAGAGCAAGATGTAAAGGACCGGAAGATATGGAACAAGATGATCTGCTGTGGCAACCCCTAACGGGAGCAGCCGAAAGAACAAGATTCTTCTTAATCCAACTAAGGCATTCTTTAAAAGTATGCACTGTTATGTAGCAGTCTTCCTCTCCTTTGTGTATTTCATTTGTCACTGATTAAGAAAAGTAAATGAGAGCAATAAATAAAAATTATATTCCTATATTAGCAACATTTGCATATGCAGTCATATGAATAAGTTTGGGAACCCCTCTTAATTCTTTGTATTTTTGTTTATCATTGGCTAAACTTTCAAAATAGCAACTTCCTTTTAATATATGACATGCCTTATGGAAACAGTAGTATTTCAGCAGTGACATTAAGTTTATTCGATTAACAGAAAATATGCAATATGCATCATAACAAAATTAGACAGGTACATAAATTTGGGCACCCCAATAGAGATATCACATCAATATTTAGTTGAGCCTCCTTTGCAAATATAACAGCCTCTAGACGCCTCCTATAGCCTTTGATGAGTGTCTGGATTCTGGATGGAGGTTTTTTTGACCATTCTTCCATACACCATCTCTCATTTCAGTTAAATTTGATGGCTGCCAAGCATGGACAGGCTACTTCAAATCATCCCATAGATTTTCTATGATATTCAAGTCAGGCCATTCCAGAACATTGTACTTCTCCCTCTGCATGAATGCCTTTGTAGATTTCGAACTGTGTTTTGGGTCATTGTCTTGTTGGAATACCCAAACCCTGCATAATTTCAACTTTGTAACTGATGCTTGAACATTATCCTGAAAAATGTGTTGATATTGGGTTGAATTTATACGATTCTTGACTTTAACAAGGGCCCCAGTCCCTGAACTAGCCACACAGCCCCACAGCATGATGGACCCTCCACCAAATTTGACAGTAGGTAGCAGGTGTGTTTCTTGGAATGCGGTGTTCTTCTTTCGCCATGCAAAGCGCTTTTTGTTATGACCATATAACTCCATTTTTGTCTCATCAGTCCAAAGCAC